>NC_089586.1:27065449-27365449 GCF_019320115.1 Miscanthus floridulus | reverse complement strand
CAAAGAGTGAGTAATTGTCATTTTAGTCAACTATATTCAATATTAGTGTCACAATAAACTGATTAACTTCTACCTTTATTATTGCAGCAAGTTTAGGGAGGAATTAGAACAACAAGGGGTGAACGATATTGATACAATGATGTCAACACACTTCGCTGCATGGTTCGAGGATCATGTGTGTGCAACTTCAACAACATGACTGTATAATTTATGATTCAATACATTTTTGAACTCACTAATTGTCTTTCTTTTGAACCTACAGATTACCAAATTGAAATGTGAAGGCTCAACAGATGTTGATGAAGACCTATACTCACTCGCATGTCGCCCAATTAGGCGTATGCGTTCATACACAGCCTGCATAATCAATGGGGTATGATACCACACTTTGGCTCGTGAGGAACATAGGAAGACACAAAACTCCACCATCAAATGTGCAGGTACTCACAATGATGACACTATTGACATCTATGGGACAATCATAGACATTATCGAGTTGACTTATGCAAGGAACAGCAGAGGAGATAGAACTGTTATATTATTACAATGTGAATGGTACCATCTTGATGGAAGGACATACAGGATGAAATATGATGGTTACTTCAAGAGCATTAACATCCAGGGCCGATGGTATAAGACTGATCCTTTTATTGTAGCCACGGAATCTTCACAAGTATTTTTCTTGGAAGATACAAAGTTAGGTCCAAGTTGGCGAGTGGTACAAGAATTTGGCCACCGACATATATTTGATGTTGAAGAGTCCGACGGAAAGCAACCAATTCATGAACAAATACAAATGAGATGTCAGGAGGCATACCAAGAGAAGAGTACTTCATTGGAAAATGGTACATTGGGAGACATAGATCCTGGTATGGATTTGTTGAACATGGACAATGATCTAGGCAGCCCTATTAGTAGAGACATTGTCGAGACCATCCATTGACGACAACATAGAGCTCAAGGTGAAGAAATAGACAACAATGATGAAGATGAAACCTTCCTTGAGTACCATAGTCCAGATGAAGGCAACATGTCAGAAGACAGTGATGATGACTAACTATTGCATTTCTGGAACTATTTGTGAACTATGAACTTGTATGAGTGATGATGAGTAACTTTTGCATTTATAGAACTATGCAGTGATTCTGTTTTCAGTGCATACTTGATGTATGAGGATGTTACAGTGCCCAGAATTCATTCACATGATGTTTATATATGTAGTCCAAAGTTTTTGTGTTTTCATGACACGTGACAATGTCATGGAATGCCCAGAATTTGTCATGGAAAGTACAGAATGTGTCACAATAGATATATGCTGAAAGTTACATACAAGCTGCCATAATTTGCTCCCAAGATACATCACATGCACAGAACATATGTCCAAGAATTTCACAAATATGCTGCAAAAATTTTAACCCACAACATTTTCACATCCAAGCAAGGGATCTTTATTTCAAACATAACATGTCCAAGAGCACAAAGGCCCATATTCCACCACAACAGGTTTAGTACTACATGTTCTTCAACACTACAACATGTTCTTCAACAGCATTGCCTACTTCAACAGAAAAGCTACAACTTGCCTACTTCAACAGAAAAGCTACAACCATGAAGATGGCCAACACTAAGAATAGTGTTACATTCACACATCCACACACAAGACAAATGCAGCTTCCAATGCCTTCCCTGTTCTTACCAACCATTTCCTTCACCTTTTTCAGATTTTTCTCTAAGCTATCAATTTTTCCCACCACCTCAGGGACTTTAGTTGTCAAAGCTTCTACGATGGTCGACCCAGCTGCAAGTAGATAACCATTATCATGAAGGTACACCACATATTCTTCCTCAAACCAATAGCTCTTACATTTCCCCTGCATCCAAACGACAACAACGGGCAATGAAATTGGAGCAAACATAAATGAAATTGGGGCAAAATGCAAATTGAACCACTGCACTAACATTTGAAAAGTTCTTCCTGGGACACTTGAAATATCTCTTTCCATTGTTACACTTAGATTGCGTCATTGTGGCAGCAAACACCCTGACGTCCCTGCAATCTAGGCACATTATCAACGGCAACCCGGTGACATCATCCTCCATTGGCTCCACATTGGCAGCAGTGGGCAGAGGGGGCTACAGCACGAACAACAGTAAGGGGGGCAACCCTAGCTGACCATCGAGTGCGAGCAGTAGATGACGACGCCTGCAACATGATGCCTGAATGAGAGACAGGGGATTCATTAGGTCATCGAAGGAGCAAATTTCTAATTAGCAAAGTGTAGCAGCCAAGCCAATTCTATCCATTCAACATTTCTTCCAAGTCCACCAAAACATAAAAATATAAATCTACATATATGTCTTTTAGTTTCATATCATCAATTCATTTCAGGGGACTAAACCATTCAGTTTTTGTAATTTGCAAAAGTTACTCCAACAGAAGCACGGAGTTCTAGCCTTCTAGCCTTCTGGAGAATGGATACTCCAACAGAAGCACAAAGTTGCTCCAACCTGGATAATGGATACATATCCATAGAGTTCTAGCCATTCAATCAGGAATTCGAACTAAAAAACAAACAAACATCAAGCACCACACACTCTGCACCTTCTCTACCTCTGTGGCTCGCTACTAGCCGCTAGAGTTAGCCGCGTTGAGAGAAGAAGGCAGGCAGCGCTCAAAGACAAATGGGGAGGGGATGAGGGCATCAATGTAGACCACCAAATGGTGGGGGCGGGGAGGGGAATGTCGGTGGCAGTAGCCACCATCAGCACCTTGGGGGAGAAGGAGCACTTGGGGAAGAGGCCGCCACGCTGTCAATTGGGGGGGGGGAGGGGCGACCAGCCTCCGCCCTGATCCTCGTCGTGCTCGCTGCAATGCAGCCCTACCACTCGCCGCCCTTCGCTCCGCCAGGCACCAGCGCCACCGCTTGCTTCGTGCTCACCGCCCTCTGCTTCAGTTCGGGTCGGGGAGAAGGGGATAATGATAGTGGTCAACCGACAGGGGTAAGGTCCACCTATAGGGGTATATTGATGCTTCAAACGGTCATTTTTTAATGTGACGCCGCCAGATCGTCACACAAAAATAGGTCACAGTGTCATATAAACCAAACCGACGACGGGCACCCGGTGTGGGACATTTTGTGACGAAACTACGTACCTTTATGTGACACAATAAGGGGGGTCATCACAAATAATTATGGGGCTCATAAGTTTGTGACCACACAAAAAAATCATCACAAAAAGTGACATTATATGACAAAAACTATCCCCATCATGAGTCATTTTGTCACAAAAAGTTAGATTTCTTGTAGTGCGGCCAGTGGTAGTGCGAAGAAGTCAGTGGAGAATGGTTTGTCGGTGAGGGAGAAGGACACAACACGGTAGACGCCGGGGCATGACACCCGTTCCCCATTCGCCACCGTGACCTTCATGTTGCCGTGGGGTCGGAGCTTGAGGGACTTGTGTGCCGCTGCTTCCTCAGAGATGAAGTTGTGGGTGGAGCCCGAGTCTAGAAGGGCCAGTAAGGACACCCCGCCTAGCTGGATGCGGACCTGCATGGTCTTGCTGGAGCAGACGCCTACCATGGCGAGTAGTGAGATGAGCGGGCTGGCAACCGCAGTGTCGGTCTGCTCAGGATCGTCGTCGCCATTGGCCTCGGCCAGATCAAGGAGGAAGATGTGCTGGCTGACGCGGTTGTGACCCCTGCCAAACTTCTCGTTGCAGTTAAAATAGAGGCCCAAGTGGCGTCGCTCCTCCATCTTTGATTGGGACAGCCGCTTCACCTAGCGGCCCTTGACGGTGAGAGAAGGGGCCGCTACACAGGGTGGGGGCTAGCAGGGCCAGCTGTGGTGGTGGCCCTAGCAAGAGGCCATGCGTGGCCTGCTGTGGCGTAGGTGGAGCTGGAACAGTGACAGGGTAGTACTGCTCGCGCAGCTTTAGCTTGCGCGTGAGGCTCATGGCGATGAGGAGGGACTGTGGGTTGTGGACTTCCACTTCGACATTGAGTGGCGGTTGCAATCCTACCGTGAACGCTTGTACGCGCTGCACCACCGTGAGCGTGCCGACGCGAGGAAGCAGCGCCTCGAAGCGGTTCTGGTACTCCGCTACCGAGCTCATCCGCTTGCACACCATTAGCTCACCAAGGGGGTTGGAGCGAATCGGCGACCCAAAGCGGAGGTTGAGGAGCTCAGAGAAGCGGCGCCAAGACGGCATACCCTCGTCCTGCTGCACTTGGAGGAACCACATCTGGGCGCCGTCTTCAAGGTTGTATGACGCCATCCAAACTTGCTCCTCGGCTGCAATACGTTGTTGATGAAAATACGACTCACATCAGTTAAGGAAGGCCAACGGATCGGATTTCCCGTCGAACTTGGGGAAGTCCAGCTTCTAGAACCGAGGTGGGTGGTCCCTGTGGTGGTCACCATGGCCTGAGCCTCGCGATCCTAAGCTAGAGAACGCTGGTGGCTGCGCCTGCTGAAGAGTGGCGACCTGCTGTTGAAGGTCGCTGATGGTGGCTGTCGACAGAATATGCTCGGCAGTCCACCGAGGGGTATCCCACGATGGTAGATTGATCGGTAGAGGAGCGCGTGATCAGGAACCGGATGGTGACACAAGGCGCAGAGATAACGATTTAGACAGGTTCGGGCCGTCTGATCGACGTAATACCCTATCGATCAATCTACCATCATGGGATACCCCTCGGTGGACTACCGAGCATATTCTGTCGACAGTTGGTGCACCAGGTAGTCCGAAAGCTTGCCGACGTCGTCTGACATACGCGTATCAAGACCCCAGATGTGCTGCCCAAGATCAGCACCCTGATCTGAACAGCATGGAGCAACTTGATAGCACACCGACGAGACGTAGCAAGATCCGAGCAGCAAGGGAGTCCCCGGCGTCGCTGGCGATGACCAAGCACCGAGGAGCGAGGAGTCCCCGGCGTCGCTGTCGATGACCGAGCACCGAGGAGCGAGGAGTCCTCGGCGTAGGCGGCGATGTCCGAGCACCGAGTCCCCAACATCGCTGTCGATGACCGAGCACCGAGGAGCGAGGAGTCCCCAGCATAGGCAGCGATGTCCGAGCACCGAAGAGTCCCCGACGTCGCTAGCGATGACCAAGCACCGAGGAGCGAGGAGTCCCCAGCGTCGCTGGCGATGACCAAGCACCGAGGAGTGAGGAGTCCCCGGCGTCGCTGGCGATGACCGAGCACCGAGGAGCGAGGAGTCCCCAGCGTCGTTGGCGATGACCGAGCATCGAGGAGCGAGGAGTCCCCGGCATCGCTGTCGATGACCGAGCACCAAGGAGCGAGGAGTCCCCAACGTAGGCGGCGATGTCTGAGCACCGAGGAGTCCCCGACGTCGCTGGCGATGACCGAGCACCAAGGAGCGAGGAGTCCCTAGCGTCGCTGGCGATGACTGAGCACCGAGGAGCGAGGAGTCCCTGGCGTCGCTGTCGATGACCGAGCACCGAGGAGCGAGGAGTCCCCGGTGTAGCTGGCGATGACCGAGCACCGAGGAGCGTGGAGTCCCCGGTGTCGCTGGCGACGACCGAGCACCGAGGAGCAAGGAGTCTCCGACGTTGATATCGATGACCGAGCACCGAGGAGTCCCCGGCGTCGCTGGCGATGACCGAGCACCAAGGAGCGAGGAGTCCCCGATGTTGCTGTCAATGACCGAGCACCAAGGAGCGAGGAGTCCCCGGCATAGGCGGCGAGGTCCGAGCACCGAGGAGTCCCCGGTGTAGGCGGCGATGTCCGAGCATCGAGGAGTCCTTGGCGTAGGCGGCGAGGTCCGAGCACCGAGGAGTGCCTGGCGTAGGCGGCGAGGTCTGAGCACCGACGTAGCTGACGACGTCCGTGCGGTGAAGAGTGCCCACTTAGTCCTCGAGCACGAATAATCCGAGGGCCGAGGAGTAACCGGCGTAGCTAGCGATGAAGCACGAGCGACGAACAGTCCGATCAACTGGTCGGTGACGGAGTCCATGAACCAAGCGGTCCGACCAGTTGATCGGTGGAGAAGTCTGAGCACCAGGTGGTCCGATCACTTGGACGATGATCCTGCAATACAAACATGTAGAACGGGTAGTACATGATGTAAAAATAAACTCCGGAGAAAAATCAGCAATGGTGATGAAACGACATATGCAGTTCGGCGATCAGTTAGCGTGAAAATATATTTATGTTTAATATAAACCGCCCGAACAGTTAGTGTGTAGCTGAGTCTCCAGCCCTAGCTAGCCCATAATCCATAACGTCGAGCGCGGAGCCCGTGCACATGTAGGAGGAACAGGCGTGACCAAGGAGCTGCTGCCGATCACCCATAACGCAAAGCGCGGAGCCCGTAGCACGTGTAGGGAGGAGCCGGAGACAGGGCCATCTCTGGAGGCGTCCAAGCATCAACAGGACTGTTCGGGGGTTCGGAAAATCGTTTGGAGAGCAAACATGGAGAAAATAGTTCGAAAAAACATTATGACGATATACGGAGATTGGAGAATATTTAGAAGAATATTTAAAATGTTACTTAGCTTTAGATAGAGTGTCTGGTTAGCAGTGTATAGTGTTATCTGGTCGGTGACGCAGGCAGCTTGCTTGCAGCTCGGCGGCAACGAGGGATGTCGGTGAGGGCCGCCGAGTAATGACGATGAGACAACGGCGAGGGCCGTCGGCGAAGGATGTCGGCGAGGACCGCCGAGCGGTGACGATGAGTCGACGGCGAGGGACGTCGGCGAAAGATGTTGGCGAAGGCCGCCGAGCGGTGACGACGAGTCGACGAACGTCGGCGAAGGCCGCCGAGCAGTGACGACGAGTCGACGGCGAGGGACGTCGGCGAAAGATGTCGGCGAAGGCCGCCGAGCGGTGATGACGAGTCGACGGATGTCAGCGAAGGCCACCGAGCAGTGACGACGAGTCGACGGCGAGGGACGTCGGTGAAAGATGTCGGCGAAGGCTGCCGAGCGGTGACGACGAGTCAATGGACATCGGCGAAAGATGTCGGCGAAGGCCGCCGAGCGGTGACGACGAGACGACGGCGAGGGACGTCAGCGAAGGCCGCCGAGGGCAGCGGTGGTGAGTCGTCGACGAGGGCTGATGAGGGCCGCGGCGGCGAGTGGTCGGCGAGGGCTGACGAGAGCAGCAATGGCGAGTCGTTGACGAGGGCCAACCAGAGCAGCGGCGGCTAGTCGTCGACGAGGGCTGACGAGAGCAGCAACGACGAGTCGTCGACGAGGGCCAACCAGAGCAGCGGCGGCTAGTCGTCGACGAGGGCTGACGAGAGCAGTGGCAGCGAGTTGTTGGTGAAGACGACCTCGAAGGTGGTTCCGAGATCGGATCTGCTGTCGTAGGGGTTGGTGTAGCAGCGATGAATCGTCGTCGTGGACCGGGATGGATCTCCACAAGATTGACGACGAGAACGTGTTGTTGATTTGAGATCCATCTGGCTCGCCATGGATCAAGCGCACACCCCTACCTGGCGCGCCAACTGTCGACAGAATATCGTCGGCAGTCCACCGAGGGGCACCCCGCGATGGTAGATTGATCGGTAGAGGAGCGTATAATCGAGAACAAGAAGGCAACAGAGACACACGAGTTATACAGGTTCAGGCCGTCGGTACGACGTAATACCTTACTCCTGTGGTCTGTTGGTTTGCATTAGCTATCGTATGATTTGCCGTGAATTCGTAGGGGGTCCCTGCCCGCCTTATATAGTCTGGGGGGCAAGGTTACAAGTCGGTTAGATCTGAGAGATAACCGGAAAGTAATAACAGATTACAAGAAACATGGGATCGTACATATCCTATCAGATCTCGTAACATCCTCAGGATATCCTCTCCGTGCCTTGCGGGGGCCGCCGAGCAGAATCGTGCCCCTCAAGTCTCCTTGCAGGCTGGGCCGCCCCTGGAGGCATAGCCCATGTGACCTGTCGTGGGTATCCGGGGTCGTACCCCCCACAGTGGCGTTCATGGTGGTGGTGAGGGCCTGGATCATCTTGGCCAGGTCGGCGGTGGACGGCTCAGCCATTGGCAAGGATGTGGAGGCTGCTAAGGCGGTGGGTGAAGCAGGGGTTGATGGCGAGGTGGCTGCAGGGTTGGAGTGCGGGGCGGAGGTGTAAGAAGATCGTCGGCTCGCTGATACCAAGTTATCAAGGACGTCGGGGCTCAAGGTAGCAGGCCCTTGACTACGAAGCTCGTAGCTTGGTTTGGTAATGGCGTGGGGTTTATCCCCTGGACGCCCTATGTGGAAGGGGATGAGATTAAGAGCAGCAGAGGTAGATTAGGAGATAACTTGTTTCTTGATTGCCTTCTCATAAGCTGATTATAGGGTATATATAGGACTGGCCAGCCCCTAGACGCAGGCCACAAGCTCCTTGGTTCTCTCCCCATTAATCATCCTTAATCTCTCATTAATTCTATCCTTTCCCCAGACTACTAATTGTCATTAACTACAGCTGGTGCCCTTGAAGACTGCCATGGCTGCGTCTTGAGCCTTACAGCGCCTTTGATATTGGCGCCCCCACATGACAGACGCACTCATGATTTTGTTGAGAAAGACAGAGGCTCCAACAAGATTGAGAGACTACAGGCCAATTAGTCTCATGCATAGTTTCAGCAAACTGTTTGCAAAATGTCTGGCTAGGAGATTGGCTCCCAGACTGAAGGAGATCGTGGCCATGAACCAGAGCGCGTTCATCACAGAGCGATCAATTCATGACAATTTCAGGGCTGTGCAGTTGGCATGTCGCTGGTTACACTGCAAGAGGTTCCCATCAGTGCTGATAAAAGTTAACATTGTCAAAGCGTTCGACTTGGTCGCTTGGCCCTTCCTCCTGGAGGTCCTGCAGCACATTGGTTTCTCGAGGCGATGGACAAACTGGATCTCAATCCTTCTATCAACAGCTAGCACGAAGGTGCTGCTCAACGGCACACCGGGTAGGCGGATCGCTCACGCGCGTGGCCTCAGGCAGGGGGACCCGATCTCCCCGATGCTTTTCGTGATTGTCATGGAGGCGCTAAACTCGCTAATCAGAGAAGCTGACCACCGAAGGGTGCTATCACCGCTGCCGGGGGCGTGATCGCCCACCGTGCCTCCCTCTACGCCGACGATCTCGTTGTGCTGCTGTCACCAAAGGTGGAGAATCTAAATTGTTTGCATCAGATTCTACAGCTTTTCGCTGGAGCGTCAGGCCTTGTGACCAATGTCGACAAATGTTTGGCGACGCCCATTCGGTGCACCGACGAGATGGTCACGGAGGTCCAGCAAGTCTTCCCCTGCGTGCTCGCACCATTTCCATTCAAGTACCTTGGTATCCCTCTATCCCTCACAAGACTTAGGAGGGCTGATGAGCATCTGCTGGTCGACTCCATCTCCTCCAGAATCCCAACCTGTAAATCGGGGCTACTCATGAACGCTGGTCACACGCTGCTGACAAAGGTGACTCTATCCACGATCCCGGTGCACATCAGCGTCGCCTGCTGCCTATCCGAGTGGGCCATCTCACAGAATGACAAGCGCATCCGTGCTTTCCTTTGGACTGGCTTAGAGACAGTTTTGGGAGGAAAATGCAGGGTCACTTGGACAAGAGTATGTAGGCCGACATGTTTGGGAGGCCTTGGCGTCGTGGATCTGTGCTTCTTTGGATATGCTCTTCGCCTGCGGTGGGAATGGTTACGCAAGTCAGAGCCGGAGCGTTGCTGGGTGAAGCTACCCGCCAGGCTCGAAAAGCCGGTCGCTGCCATGGCCGTGGTTAGCATGTCGGTGGTCCACGATGATGGCGGCGCAGCACTGTTTTGGACAGACAATTGGTCGTCGGTTGGACCGCCGTTACGCCCCGCAGCTCTTTGCAGCAATTTCCAGAATGGGTCGCAAGAGGAAGCTCAAGGATGGATTTGATCACAACCGATGGGCATGGGACATTGTTGGTGCGCTCAACCCAAGTCCTATGCCAGTACCTGCAGGTCTAGGAGCTGCTTCGCGGGGTGACGCTAAACCCGCTGCAGTCGGATCGTTTCATCTAGAAGTGGTCAAAAGATGGGAAGTACTCTGCCTCATCGACCTACAGAGCGTTCTTCGCAGGCTCCACATCTTTGATCAGGGCCAGGGAGCTATGAAAAAAACCAAGGCACCGCCGCGCATAAAGTTCTTTTGCTGGCTCGCTCTTCGTAATTGGCTATGGACTGCTGAGAGGCGGAAGAGGCATGGGTTGCAGGAGGTTGACGACTGCGCCCTCTGTGCTCAGGCGCCAGAGACTTAGGGATACTTGTTCTTGGGATGCGTCTTCGCAAGAGAGCTATGGTTCTCGTTGTTGTCGCCAATCGGCCTGGTTATGATCATTCCGGAGCACGACGAAAACATCGGGGAATGGTGGCTAAGCCAGCGGCAACGTCTTGACTCGTCTGCTCGTCCGGTACTCAATTCCATGTTCCTGCTCGTCACTTGGAACCTATGGAAGGAAAGGAACAACAGGACCTTTGGGAGAGCAGCCGCGGATGTCAACGTACTACGACAAGCCGTCGCGCGGGAGGCAGAAGACTGGGTCGCGGCGGGATTCACGTCGCTCGCTGTTCCATCTGCAGCTTGGTCGCCATAGCCGGGGCCAATGTAACAACGACTTGAAACTCCAGTAGATAGGTCCTAGTCGCTCGATGTTGGCTTCTCGCCACTATCAGTGATTGCTCTGTAACACTTGGTTACTTTCTAAACGGGTTGAACACCCGATCGAGAAAAAAAATAAGGGGGCTGATGAAACATGATGCTGATCTGAATCTACCAGCGCAGGAACCGAAGACACGTAGTACGCTACTCTACTTGTTAGCGTAGTACGGGTGGAGCCTGCACCTGTGCATCTCATGGGCGGAGCAAGAGAGGAGCCGGTGTGGCGCCGATGGACGACGGTGGCGGTAGCCGAATCGAGAGGGGACTGGCTCACGCGCGTTGGTGTCGACCGTCGAGAGATGGCGAAGCACAATGGCAACCCTAGGGCCGACATCGACACGACGTGCCACGTTGGTTCGTGGCAGCGACGGTTAGCGGCGGCGGCGGCGGACTGACGTGGTGGAAGTCGGCATTAAACGACTCCGACGCCGTCCGCGCCGCGTTGGTTTGCGGTCCGAAGCCGTTTAGGATTCTAAATTTCTAATTTTTGGGCTCTTGTGGAAGAGAGGCATGGTAAGGCCCATGGAAATTTGGCCCGATGGTGTATGTTTGAATGATCTAGCAATCGTAGCATCACGAATTTTATTTTTTTCCTAAAAAATGAATTATATTTTTATTTTAGTAAAACAATACTAATATTTTTTATAATAGTTCCTAAACTAAATTCTAGAAACTCTCTCTTTTAGCCGCACCAAAGGCGAGCTCGCCACTTTGGTCGCGCTACATACATTGACATGACTTATTGAACATGCTAGCATCCTCACAAGAACTTTTCTTGTAAGTTGTTGATATGGAGGTGAGACTGGCAAACTGCTGAGTCACATCATCCTACTTGGCATGACTTTATAGAAGTGTGACTTATTTGTGTACATTTTTTCGATAGAGAGTCCTCCAAAAAATCTTAAATTTTTTTACATAGATACTAAAAATCAAAGGTGGCCCATTTTATTTGGAATAGGTGTCATATCTTTGTAGTTTTAAAACTATTTTTTTTCTAAAATTCTGTATTTGAGTTTCTGTTAAGCTATTATCTTCTTATCAATCCAAAACAAAGGGCTAAGGGCCTCCAAAAATATTGTCATTTTTCAGATAGATGCTAAAACAAGCGTGGTTGTTTTGCTTGTATATATCTGGCATTATAGCTTCTGTTGTTTTGAAATTAAATTTCTTTTTGGAATGCGATATTTGAGTTTTTGGTAAAACAGCTTAGCACCAAAATGGCAAAATGGTTCCCAAAAATCCTAAAAAATCATCTAAATTCTTGGTCCTGAAAATAGTATTTTGTTCGTGCTTAAGAAGCTTTGGATTTCCCGGCACGGCTTCGCTTGAACTTTGTTGTAACCATTGTCGTTGTTCTAGACACCTCTATTGTGCCTCACAACCAAGCTACATTCAAGGCTCAAGCCCACGCGCCGGGTTGACAGGGTTTGTGGTAGGCCCATCATCAAGACCATCGGCGTCAGGCAACCATGAACCCCACTGGCGCAGATCCGGCCCAAGAAAGTCTACATTCGGCCCGTGGCATAGTAGGATCTACCACCTTCGCCATCAGCAAGAGTGCTGCCGCCAGAAGCTCCATACCGTTGATGCACCAAATATATATATAAAAAAAGCACGAATATTTATTATACCAAATAAATATCATTAGATAATTATATTATATATTTTTATAAGAATCTGTTTGGATGCATAAATGTTCATACTATTTTCTACAAATATAATCAAATTTAAAATCAGTGAACCCCTAAAATGTAAGACGTGTATCTATTTTGGGACGAACAGAAAATAAACCAGTATTCCGGTGCCCTGCCATCAGCCACGGTTTGAGTTTGCTTGTCATGTTGTCGTCAATAGTCAAAATATATCTTATATATAATTTAAAATAGGAAGAGTAGTTGTCAGTTGGGACTTATGAGGAATAGTACTGCAAACCGCAAAACAAACAGCTTGGTTTCAGCTAGGACTTATCACCTAGCCAATAGTATTTTTCTCTTAAGATAAATCAGCACCAGCCAAACTTATCAATGCATAAACCAATCTAAGAACAGACTGAAAATTAGGTGCATGTTTGTTGGAATCCATAATATCTCGCGCAGTTGGGCCGCCGTGGAGGACCACGCCATCATCATATGGGCATTTGGGAGGAGGGTCGTCGGCTCGTCGGCTGGCTGTTATGCTGGCTCATCATGTCGCTCCCAGCGCAAGGAAGAAGGGTGCGCCGTGCGAGTGCGACGGCGCCACGGCCGGCCGCGCGCGCGCGTCCGCCGGCTCATCATGACCACGCGCTAGATCGCGGGCGTGTCGCATCATCGCCCATCACACGCGCGGGCGGTACATACAAGCGTTTATGACGATCCATCGAGACCTAACCTACCAACCTACTTTGCGTGGGCGTGGCTGCGTGCATCACTCACCCGCGCTGTACCGTGCACGTAAGTTATTTGGGCCTGTTTAGTTCGCTCTAAAACGTCAAATTTTTCAAGATTTTCTGTCACATCGAATACGAAAACGCATGCATGAAGCATTAAATATAAATAAAAAATAAAATTAATTACACAGTTTAGACAAAATCCACGAGACGAATCTTTTAAGCCTAATTAGACTATGATTGGACACTAATTTTTCAAATAACAACGAAAACGCTACAGTGCTCATTTTGCTAAATTTTTCGGATCTAAACTGGGCCTTGGGCATGTTTGTTCCTCGGCATCAGAGACCAGGGACTACACGTACTGTTTGGTTCAAGAGACTAATCTGCTACATAAAGATCATGATATCCCTATTCAATACACAAATCAGCGGGGGCTATACCCCTGTTCCCACGCTACTTTTTCTAGCCACGCAGCTTTGCTTTGCTTTGCCTTGCCGCGCTGCCGGCAGGCTTTTCTCCCCCAAATCATTCATATATTCAAAATAGTATTCGTGCAGTTCATAAATATTCAATATTACAAATCATTAGATCTACAATCTCCGAAATAAACCATAAGTTATCCAATCCCGAAATTGATTCATATTTCGATCTTCGTCCCCTTGACGAATGCGTCGTCTATTTCCTTGAGAAAACGACGATGCTTCGGCCATTGGAACGTAGTTTTCATCCTGATCGCACATATCAAAGTACGTATCCGCTAAAGCACTCTCTCGAATGAAATTATGAACGGCCATGCAAGCCATAATTATTTTGACTTTGCTTTGCCATTGGATAACTCGGCTAATCTAAGAATATCCTCCACTTCATTTTCAAAATCCAAAAGACCGCTCGATGACATTTCGAAGTGAAGAATGTGAATAATTAAAGAGCTTCTTTTTACCTCTTGCATTGGTCCTTGCCGAAACTCCTGAAGATGATACTTTGTTCCCTTGTACGATGCAAGATAACTTATTCGGTTTGGGTAACCCGAGTCTATAAGATAAAACTTTCCTACATAACATGGAATTAAGACATAAATGCAGTTGCAGACTTGCAGCATGAAAATTGACGTGCACAGCTACCTGAAGCACCCACCGGTATATATAAGATAAACTAAAAATTATTAACAATTATCTGACATCAAGCATACTAGAATGCTATGCCCGCAGATGTGGATCCACGGCCAACGCGGAGGGGCACCCTTCCCCTGCGGCCACCACCGCCGATTCCGGCCATTAGAAGCCCCTGCGGACTGGATCGTGATGGCCGCCCGCCGAATCTAGCTCCAAATCGGCTATGAGAGGTCGGGCGTGGAGGGTGAAAGTGGCTGAGACTGCCTTTGCCGCCAAGGCGAAGTGGAGGAAGGCCATGGCCGCCACGACCTCCATCCGCTTTGCAGCTACTCCTGGTTGGGGAAGACGTCGAGGTGAGGGAAGGCGTCGGCCTGGGAATTTAAATCCAGGTTCTCCATGCGCATGTGGGGAGTAGACTGACTGCTGCCGGCGAAGGGAGAAGGCAGGGCCTAGGAATAGAAGCCGAACTCGGTGGCAGCGGGGAAGGCAGGATAAGCAGAGGAGCCAGATGCGGCGTAGGAAGAAACCGATGCCTGAGTGAAGAAATCCCGGTAGTGGTTGTATTGGCCGTCCATGGCGGATGCATCGTGTGGAGGAGTGGGAGGGGCGGCGTCGATGAGGGGAGGAACGGAGGCGGTGTTGTGCGGGCGAGCGAGGCGGCGGCGGGGAGGAGTGTGAGCGAGACGATAGGTTTGGGGGGAGTTTGAGCGGGTGTGACCGATGGAGCGAAATTGAGGGGCATGGGCTAGAAAGTTGGGCCACTAGTCCCAATTAACATCTCTCAAGGGACTAGTGTGTAACAGAACCAACCAATTATACGAAATTAAGTAAGAAAATCATCCGCCAGAGCAGACGATTTAGCAAACTTAAGCCCGTATAACCCGGTAGTCCGTGAAATCACGAAGGATTTCAAACCAACTTCCATTCCAGCCAAGATCGTAATAAGTTTAGCGGTCACCATCACATATTACATAAAAGTTCACAATCTCAGATACATCAGAGTTTCAACATAGTTATTACAAACCAGTTCGAATAAAAGTAGCGGAAGTCATTTATTCAAACCACACACACTCACGCGGAGTTTAAATATAGTGCCAGCGAATGATCATCTCCAACAAAAGCATCAGATGAGACGTAAGGAATGACCATGCCCATGATCTTAAGCATCACCCATCGCAGGATAAAGGCAGTTGATACAGTAGCCGTAATACATCTGCCCATCTGCAACAAGTGGGAATAAAACCCTGAGTACGAGAAGGTACTCAGCTAGACTTACCCGACATAACCAAAAATAAATGACACCAAGGATTATGAAGGGCTTTATAGTAGGGTAGCTGACTCATTTGCAGAAAGAAGCATTTTTAGCATTTCAAGAACTTTTCGAAAAGCATTATTGCCAAGTTAATTATTATTAACCTGTCGACTAGATTTGCACCTATACTAGAGTAAACATGTGATTAAGCAGATAATGATAACCAATGATCATTAAACAACTTTCATACTGTCATATTCATTATAACTGTCCAAGTGTTCCATAACATTTTCTACGATGAAGTAACTCAAGTCAAGTGCTCACTATCCAGGAGCGATGGCGATTCGAATCGATTTCTAACCAGCTGGTGATTTGTTCCTTACACAAACCTCACTCACCTGCTAAAGTGAGATATTGATCACCGAGTCAACTTTCCAAGAATCTCGAGTTTGCCAGGAACCACATGTACCTGGGGGCCGACCGACCGCACTTTGGTCTTATCATCCCGCCCCCGTGTCCTACCACACCTGCTCCGGCACAGTGCGTTGCGGGCAATCTACTCGGTCCGAAAAATCTCCCAGCTTCGTGGTCGGAAGGTACTTTATCCGGCCAGCTAAATGTAAGGCATGCGTTCAATATGACTCGAGGCCCAACAACGGTCGGTCCTTAATCGACACAGACGGAAAGCACTACAGTCCAAAACTCTGCAAGTCTCCGTCCGGTCTCAACTTCATTTAACACTTAGTTATACCATGACTTCATAGTCATCCAAGCAGATCCAGGTAACCACCTATAGCTCGCAGGTGACAGGAAATCACCCAACTTCTACCGGTCTAAGCCAGCTAAGCATTGACTCGACTGCGGATACCCGGGTAACAAGGATATAGTATAACAAAGGTAGACAAGGTATAATGCAGCAACGGTTTCAAACAACTCCTGAACGTAATGCATCAATTAAAGTAAAGCATTTAATTAAATAATTGCAAACCGGGAGAAAAATGCTCCGGGGCTTGCCTCTCTCGAAGGAGCTCGGACGGTGATCGGGGCACTCCGGATGTTCCTCAACGTCCTCCTCGTCGGCTTCTGGCACTTCCTGCGGCTGCACCTCGAACTGCTCCTCGGGCTCCTCGGGTATGACGACCGGGTTCTTGGTTTGCGATCCTGTATAATGCAATGCGCGTAAGTGCTTATGCAAACGGTGCATCGAAGGAGATGAATGCAATGGATATATTTAAATGCAAGGTAGTCAACATCATCCAAGAAAATATACTACAAACACATGTCATCTACTGCATTCTCTTCTACTACTAATATGTTTAAGTCAACACACCTTATCAAATGCTTCAAAGATACATCAAAGCTATTATTATTAACTAACCTTGTATTAAAGAGGATTATTTTATTTCCTTTTTAATTAGGGCTACAACATCAATCTATATTTCTGGTGCTTATAAAAATCTGAGAAAATTACAGTAGCATGGTACTACTCTAATTAGACTACCATCAGATTTTCATGGTGTTTGAATGAATGGATTAGCCTACACAAAAATAACATGCTATGACATGATTTTGTACATGAAAATACTTTGTACTGTGAAAAGTGTCAAACAACAGAATTAATATTTTTCCTAGGTTCTTCATAGCATACAATGACTGTACAAAAATTATCACATGCATGTTTTATACAAAGTTTGTTTTCTAGCAAAAATAACAAAAATCAGCCATTAAAGGTACTTGAACTACACCTCCAAAGTTTTCCACAGCACATGCATGAAACATATTTTTCCTAGGAAGTACATGACATAAGAAGATTAACAAACTTGAAATCATATTTTTCTGCAGACTATAGATTTTTCTACATATTTTTCAATTTATCAGCAATATCCATGATTAAATAAAATCCTACAGAAAAGTATCCCAAAAATGACATGCAATAATTTTCCCAAGTAGATCTGGTGATAAGGAACCTAGCAAAATTTGTTTCAACAAATTTAGAGCAAATTTGAGTACCCAAATATTTTCCAAACTATTTCTATTTTCAAATAATAAAGAGAAATTGAAAACGAATTATTTCTACTCCTACTGGGCCGGCCCGTGGAAACGAACTGGCCCACGACCACAACCGGCCTGCTCAGTCCGAGCGAAGGGGCGAGCGGCGGCCTGGTAGGGGCTTCGGCCCACGGTCGCTTTGGCCCAGCTCGGCCGAAGCGAAGGGGCCACGCCGGCGCCGAGGCTTCGCGGCGACGCGGCTCGGCCAGCGGCCGGCGGCCATTGTCGGCTGGGTCAGGACAAGCGAGCGAGCGCAGGAGGTTCGTGAGACATAGACGAATGCAAGCAGGCAGCTAAGCAGGGTGGAGAAGGTGAGGAAGAGGGAGTTCCACGACGACCGAGCACGGCGGCGCCATGGCCGTCGGTGGCGAGGCTTGGGGAGGCTCAACCTGTGCTCGGAAGGCGGCGCAAGCGCGAGCGCGACTTGAAGGAGGGCGAGGCAGAGTTGCGGGCGGGAGGAATCGGGGAATGGCGCGGTGGTGCGGGAGCTCGACGCCGGCGGAGCGCGTCGGCGAGCTCGGCAGCACGGGCGCGCGCTGCTGCTGTTGCTGCGCCTGAGAGAGCGGGAGTGCGAAATGAGGTGCGCAGCGAGGGCAGCAGATGTAGGCGGGCGCGTGGGAGCGGCCGCAGGCCGTGGCTGCCGCGCGGCGTGCGTCGCCAGCACAAGGCGGACACGCGGCGGGCGTCGCCTGATGCAGTCGGGAGCGTGGCGCGGCGAACGGCGCGACGCGCGGAGGCAGGCCGGGCTGGCACGGCACGGGGCTGGGCCGGGCCAAGGCAAGGCGCGTGGCGCTGCGGAAGGCTCGCTGGGCCGGCTTTGGCAGGCGGGCCAGAAGCGAGGCAGCGGCCCGCGAAGGAGGAAAAAATCCTTTTCCAAATAAAATTTTCAAGGAATTTTTAAATGCCATCTTTCAAATATTATTTTGAGCAAGAAAATGACCTCTTTTGAAAATATACCAAAAATGAAAGTTGTTTAGAATTTAATTCTCAACAACTTTGCTTTTATGACCAAAGCCAAATTCTTTCTAGATTTTGAATTGTAACATCAAAGTCCACGTTTAGCTCAAAACCCTAATTTTTAGAATTTATTTTTGAAGCCAAATTTTGAATTAATTTGAATACAAACATTGCTCCAAAAATTGAACTAAACATTGCTAGAGGATTTACAATAGTAGCCAAACATGTTTTACTAACCTAGCAAGAAAAAAAAATTCAGGGCAAAACAATTCTTAAACAGGTGTATGCAACATTCAGGTTTCACGCATGTTTCAGATGTTTCAAAGCAATGTTTCAATTGTTATTCATATGATTAGGCATGTATGATTTGGATGCTTGATGATGCATGATATGCGTGATTTGCAGTGCCTAAATGCAGGTATAACACCGGGGTGTTACATAGTAGACTATGGACTACTAGTCCCTCTTTTAGTCCCCTTGTTTAACAATTTAGGGACTAAAAGAGGCTACAATCTAGTCTCTAGTCCCTAGTCACAAGGAACCAAACATGGCCTTATCGTGGACCCAGCTAGCTAGTCACGATTGACGGTTCAAACTTTAACCTTGATGATGATTATGGTAGCACCGGCTACTGTTTTAACGTGAGGATGAGGTTATATAATTATTTATCAACTAGCAAAGATGTCCGAGCGTTTCAAAGGAAGAAAAGAAACAATAGTATCTCTAGGCCAATAGATTTGATTCAACTCAAATCCGTACCTCACCTTACACCGTTGATTACTACAGCTCAAATCCAGAGTACGTGTTTCTCTCCCATCACAATAATGTTAATTTGGTGTCATAATAGTTATACTCTTTTCTAAAAATATGGTTAAAACAAAATTAGTTTTAATTAATATAATTCTAAAAGTTGATTTCATTTGCAGCGGAGTGAGTATAATAAGAAAGAGTCTTCTAAATAATAGTAGTAGTTACATGCACATTATTTTCCACTACTATGCAATATCTATTTTAGGTAATAGTATATCACGCGCTCATATATATATATATATATATATATATATATATATATATATATATATATATATATATATATATATATATATATATATATATTATCATGGTATTATTTGTTTTAGTTGCAGCATGGACATTTACCTAGTGATAGGAAAAATACCCGTGTGTTGCTAGAAAAAGATATAGCAAACTTATATATGACTCAACTCTAATATATTGCAAAAAGTAAATATGGCACAAAGTTAATATTTGAGATTTTTTTTCCTGGAACATGAATCTTGTCGTCATGCTGTGAAAGAATTACGAAAAGGACTGTCGCACAACTTACTTGAAGGTCTTTTTGTTTGGACGGTCTCAAGCAAAGTTTTTATAGTCACGAGAACTTCGAGAACCATGAACTAAATATGATATGTAATTAGGAAAAGAAACATATGTTCAGTTAAGGGCGTTTTACGGACATAGACAGGCAACAACACCTGATTCCAACCCAGCAGCAAAATGCCCGAGGTGTGGGCTACATTTTTACATATGGAATCCTTGAATTTCTCAAATTCAATTTAGACCATCCTACCTTTTCTTTCTTTCTTGCACTTATCCACCTGGAACCCTTTCTTATCTTCTATTTCTTTTTCTCATCCTTTCCCCGAAACCGCGCCCAATATCGAGCTGAACCCTGCCGGCGGCAGCCTAATCGGCTGTGAGGAAATAGTGGTAGAAATTTTGCAGAGAGAGGCCCGGTCTGGGGTCTAGGACCATCGCCTTGCTCGCCCGCCTCCTGTGCCGAGCCGAGACTAGGATGGAAACCGAAATGCAGACGCAAATCAAGGTAAAACGTGAACCGTACAAACACGGAAAGCAGAAAAAAAATAGTGATAGAAATTTTACCTCTTTATTATTAGGGATAGAAATAGTGTGGGAAAATGTACCATTTCGTTACACGTTGCTTTTTCTAGTGTTGTGTTCAAATAGGACGAAACGAGTGACAAAGTGCTTACATTAAGTTAACTTTCTTGTGGTGAAATATGTCTAGTAGGATTTGAATTGCTTTTTTCCTTTGCCAATTCTATTTTTGACAGTTGACGGCATGGCTCCTAACAATAAGACGACGTCTATAATCATTTTATCAATAGCAACATCCATCAATCTTTGTTTTAGAGATATGCTCGTAGAAGTAAGGTACATATTATGGGGTATACACACGTGTATGTACCACCTCCGCTCTAAGTGCGTGATTGGTTGCCCGTTTTCATCTGAGCCTGGCCCGTCGCATGCACCTAGCACTCGTTTGGTTGGCTGAAGGACAGGGCGGATCAAGCGTGGAACTCTATAGAGTTAACATAGAGAGAGGAGAGAGGAGAAGACCGAGGAAAAAGGAGACAAGGAAGAAGAGGGAGGCTAGAGCAAGAAGAAGGGAGATGAGCCCCCACCTAAGGTTGGTACCTGTATTTGCCACTACCGAAGGAGGCACCGAGCGTGTCCGACGCGATGCAAAAAAAGGCAGCGAGCCTGGCTCCCCGGGTACGTGAATGGTAGTGGTTGTGTGCCGGACGAGAGAGCATTCGTGCAGGGTGAAAGAACAACAGAACACCGTTTCGTGTGGCTTGGCTTGACAGAAGCGAGAACCAAACAAAGACGGTTGTATCTGATATAAGACTAATTGGGCAGAGCATGGATCTTGAGATATACGAGCCAAGTCTCTCTCGCCAGCAAACCAATCACGTCTAAAATAATGCACATATCATTTTTCAAAGACTCAAGCTTTTTAAGTTTAGCCAAATATATGTAAAAAATACCAAATATTAATTTATAATATGTAATAAGTATCATTAGATTAATAGTGAAATGTACTTTTATAATGAAATTATTTGGAGACATAAATTTGAGTCTCATCACGCGACAAAATTGATGAGACTTAAATTTCAAAAAATAGAAAACCCTTCGATACGATGTCGGATGAAGATAATTTTTATATGTAAATTGTATACCTCAATGAGATCTACAACTTTATAGTTTTAATTTTTTTTCATTTGAGGACAGTAAGATACTCGAAAAAATAATATAAAATTTCAGCATCATAATAGCGCTTGCCGCATTAGAGCACTAATATATTATTTGTATGGAGTTAAATGAAAATACTTTTTATACCAAAGTTGTAGCTTTCAATGAGATATACAACTTTGTAGTTTCGAGTTTTTTCATTTGAGGACATTAAGATGCTTAAAAAATAATATACAATTTCGGCGCCTCTAAAAATATCAAAAGGTACTGTTCATCACCAAAACGCCTAGAAGGTTGAAAGTTGAACTTTTTCAAGAGTTGGAGGACCAAAGTTATCTGGTTTTGAAGTTCGAGGTTGAAATCCGGACTTTGGCGAAAGTTGGAGGGTGTAAATTAGACTTTACCCTAATTTATAATATGTAATAAGTATCATTAGATTAATAGCGAAATGTACTTTTATAATGAAATTATTTGGAGACATAAATTTTCATACGTGTTTTTTATAAATCTATTTAAATTAAAAATGTTTAGCTTCCGGAGAAACGAGATGAGTATTTTTTTTCTTTTAGGACAGAGGAATGGACGTGTTGCGTTGGATGCTATGTTTTGCCAGAGGAGAAAGAAATACGCAACAAAACTAGGGGCAAAATAGATATTTAATTTCCGGCCTGGTTTTTGACTCACGTCATCAGTTTAGCACGGTGAACATATGCTGCAGTACTGTAGGCAGGGGTGTAATAAACAGGTCAGATTCAGATGGATACTTATAAATACGAATATAGGTATATTTTTCTCAGATTCAAATTTGATTGTTAATGACAACTGTATCGAATATAAGATCTAAATCAATGTGACATCATATTTATTCGAATTTGAATATTCAAATGCAGATATGGTTTGTATATTGAATGTTCTATTTAGGCCCAGTTTAGTTGCCGAAAATTTTGACAAACGACACTGTAGCATTTTCGTTGTTATTTGGCAATTAGTGCCCAATCATAGTCTCGTGGATTTCGTCTAAACTGTGTAATTAGTTTTATTTTTTATTTATATTTAATGCTTCATGCATGTGTCCAAAGATTCGATGTGACGGAAAATTTTGAAAAATTTGACGTTTTGGAGGGAAACTAAACAGGCCCTTAGTACCTGAAACCCCCCCTATGAGTCATAGGTTAGAAAATATCGGTATGATTTTACCCTTCATTCTTAGATTTGTATTTTTTTTTGCGAGACATTCTTAGGCCCTGTTTGGTTTTCTCTTGCTAAACTTTAGTACCTAAACTATAAACTAAACTTTAGTCACGGGATGTTTGGTTTGAGTGACTAAAAGATGTATTTTAGTCAGGGTGTTTGGCTCTAAAATGACTAAATAGTGAGGTTTAATCCTATCTAGTAACGTCTTGGTGACTAGTTGGCTAAAACCGATTTAGTTCCATTTAATCATAGTATTTAGGTGAAAAGTAACTAAATAGAATTAGATTTAGCTAACTAAAGTTTAGCAGGAAAAATCAAACACCCCTTAGCTTCGTATTGTGGGTGATAATCACCCACAGTGTGATGTACTATATAGCAATTATAATAAACCAGGAGACAAGACGTGTTTGGGTTGCCATTGATTTTGATCTGCTGGTGGGTGGCTACTGGCTTGGACACTGTGGCTGAACCGGTTCATCATCAAATCAAGGCCTCGATTAGGTTGGCGAAATTTGGGAATTTGGTTACTGTAGCATTTTCGTTTTTATTTGACAATTAATATTCAATCATGGACTAATTAGGCTTAAAACGTTCGTCTCGCGATTTCCAACCAAACTGTGCAATTAGTTTTTTTTCGTCCACATTTAATGCTATATACACGTATCGTAAGATTCAATAGGATAGCTACTATAGCATTTTTTAGAAAAACTTTTTGAACTAAACGAGGAAAAAAAAAAAAAAAAAAACTCCAAGAGCTCGCCACGGTCCACGGGTGCAACTCCAGGTTGGCGTGATCCAATTAAATAGCCTGCACAGAAAAGCCATGAAGCGCGGCGAGCTGTCAGCGGAGCGGCGATCGAGCGCCTGCCCTCTGTGGCTCTGTGGCTGGCTCTGTCCTCTGCCGCGGCTCACATCTTCTTCCTCCTCTTGCTCTCCCAGGGGCAGCGTCAGGAGTCGGGACCCATGCACGCATGCACGAGCAGGCGAGCAGGCGACCACGATGCCGTCCATTGCCACCCAGGATCGTGCGCGCGCGCGGCTTACGATGATGCCCAGTTGCCCACACGGAACGGGACAGCGGCGCGCCGCTAGCTAGCGCACATGGCGCGCCAGTCGCCCAGGCTACCACCCACTAAAGATGGCAACAGGCCTCGTGCCGTGGGCACGGGACCTGGTGGGCGTGGATATGGGCGTGAACCTGTGCCCGTGGCCGCGGACACGGGTATAGAATTGGATCCAATGGGCAAAGCTCTACGGGTAAGAAAATAGCATGTCCGCACCCGCAAACCCGCCAAACCCACGCTCACATATGGGGCCATTGTAGAAGAGGTATATATTCTTCATCCTAGGGTTTCATTGGTCCCAAATTCACAATCCAATTCCCACCAGCGGCTGCCACCAGCCCGTCACCCACGACCCCGCCTCCCCATTCCCCCACTCGCAGTCGCGCGCGGCTCCTCCACTCGCGGCGTCGGCGTGGCTCCTCTACACGGGGCGTCGTGCCTCCCCCACTCGCGCCACCCCGACGCCGGCCTCCGTCCTCCCTACTCCGACAGCTAGCGGACGCCGGCCTTCCCGCTCTAAGGTTCCCACTTGCCGTCGCGGCGCCTCCCCTCACTCGCGTGACTCCTCTGAGATCCAGTGCACTCCGACGGCCTCGCACGCCTCCTCTCTAGTCTCCACGCGTGACTCCTCTCTAGATCCGGCACACTCCGACGCCGATCGCCATCCTCCGAGCCTCCAACGCCGGCCGCCGACCGCCAGCCTCCCCGCTCCGAGCCTCCGAGGCTCCGACCTAGGCCGACGTCCCCGCCGTGCAGGTCACTGTCCCACCGCACTGGCGGCCATACGGGCATGCCCGCGAGCAAGACATGCCCACCGATAGCGGGTGCGGGCACATAATGCTACCCATGGCGGGCGGCGGGCGCGGGTGCGGGCGCACAATTTCTCTCGCGGGTGTGGGTCTGTGAGGCTTGTATCCGCGGGTAACATACCCGTTGCCATATTTACCACCCACCCATAGCCGTAGGCCGCTGCACCTCACCCGCACCTGCACGCACGCCACCGCCGTTGGCGCGGCAGCTGCTGGATTCATTGTGAATGAATGAATGGACACTGTACGCAATAAACAAATCGGTCTCTCTTTGCGGATAATATTTTTCAACGAACAGCTCATCTTATAACAAATCAGCATAAGCATTAGCATAAGTCAAATTTTAGCGAAATGAACGGAGTCACCTCCCCCTGCCCAACCCACCGGCCGGACGACGCCTCTTCGCGACCTCGCCGGCCGCACTCGTTTCAGCCACCATCAGAAGCAAAGTAGAAGCGGAGAGGCCGACCACGACCAGACGCTCACGGAGCCCCGTGTGCAGTTTTTTAGGCCTCCTATGTGCAGTGGCAGACTGGCATCCCTCTCACCCTCAGGCTGCCCTGCACAGCGCCACAGCGTGGGCTGGCGAGGGTGGAGTGGAGGCCACGAAGTCATGAACGAAGGCCACGAGCCGAGTGTCCACATGAATGGAGGGGGGGGGGGGGGGGGGGGGGGGGGGGGGGGGGGGGGGGGGGGATGAAACAGGAAAGTGGAAGCAAAGAGGAAAAGTGAGAGTGAAACAGTACAATGCAATGCGAGATTAAAGGAGGAGCAAATCGTGCTGCTTTGTGTGTGTATGGTCGGTGATTGCTTAACAGCCTTAACTTAATTTGCGGTGCAATCGTGGATATCGCTAATACTGATGAGTGATGATAAGAAAGTGTTACCATCTCTCGATTGATGGCTATACGAAGCCTGCAACTGCTACAGTATACATATTCGTTTTGCTGAAATTTGGATTATGCAGATTTATTGTGAGAGGTAAATACTATTCGTTCGCTGAAAAATACTCCTGAAATAGTTTAAGCTCGTCTAAGATACTTTGTGCTACTGTATCCAACGATAATATCCAAAACACCTTGTAGTTAACTCGCCTAATGTCTGTCACTAAAATCTAGAAAAAAATAGGATCACTCACATTAAGTCAAGAATTTGGTTCCAAAAACCAGCTAAACTATTCTTAGTTTGTGAGTAGTTATCTTGTTTACTCGCCACTAAGAAAGAGTACTTTGTTTAGCTCCCGAGTGGGTGTTAGCAATAGACTTTCAGTCTGTTTGCTTGGTCGTAAACGATCATAAATTTTCAGCTAGAGTAGTATTTTTCTCTCACACCAACCAACCAACAATAATAATTCACGATATACGATCGCATCAGCGCCAGCCGAGCACACTGTTTGCCGTGCATTGCCAGAGTCTCTTCTGTTTCGAGTTAAGTGAATGTTAAAGCCTTAAAGGGGTGGTTGAGCTCCAGCTCTGACAAAACACCACCACAGAGCAGCTCTGGCGTGGATCTGGGCTCCCACCGTGGAGCCGAGGAAACATGTTTGAGACAACATCTCCAGATCCAGAAATAGAGACTTTTGTTGGATTGCCCACTTATGCCCTTGACGTTTGGTGTTTTCTTTTTTTTTCCCTGTACGTCATATGCATGGACGCTGTAGGTGGTGTTTAATTTTTTTTATACCTTCTGTATGGCTGTCGTACGTTACGTGCCTATGTTTTTTTTTGGAATTTCTCAGTACAAGATCACCTTGTTTAGGACATAGAAAATAAATTAAACTAGAGTTAAATACACTGACGGTCATTAAACTTATGGCTCTGTGCTACTTAGGTCCACAAGCTCGAAATCTAGGCCCCGGTACTTGTTAAGTCGTGCACCGCAGGTCCATACCGCTTCACGTAGCTGCTGACTAGGATAAAGTTTAGTAAAAAAACACCCTCGCATAGTCATCTCCGACCTTCAGCCGACGAGCTCATGGACAAGGGCTAGAATGGCAACTACGCCTAACTCATTCGCATGCAGGAGCAGGCGCACGAGGTGGCGCTCGTCAACACCCGCCCCAGCAGCGCCAGGCCCTCCAGTGCCTGCAACTCCGTCATCCTGCTGCTGGACGAGGCCACCAACGCGCTCCACTCTGAGTCGGAGAAGCTCATGCGGGGCGCGCGACTCGGGGACGCGCGGTTGGCCAGCATGACCTCACCGAGCTCGGCGGGACTGAGGCGGGCACCGGCGGCGTGGAAGCCCTCCTCCACCTGCGGGTACAGCTTGTGGTGCTTGGGCCTCAGGTAGTTGCTGGCCAGCGCCTTGAACGCTTCGAAGTCGCAGAGCGTGAACTGGTTGTGGACGTCCAGCTAGCCGGCGGTCATGGCGGCGCACGTGTAGCAGCAGCACCAGGCGCTCGCCGCGCCCTCCGCCGGCGCTGGCGCTGCCACCGCCCACGCTGGTCACGCGAGGCGAGCGCCCAGGATATTGCCGAGTTGAGCTACTGGTGCTTCTGCTTGTGCGCGGAGGCGGGGAGCCAACCACCTAAGCAGCAGCTGCTTTTCCTCCGGTGGTCGAGCCCGCCGACCTGGACGCGGCGCCGGTGCTGGAGCGTCCTAGGGGCGAGGTGGAGCTGAAGGACATGGTCTTCTCGTTCCCGTCGAGGCTGGACATCTAGGTGTAACTTTAGCAGATAACTATGCGAGGGTGTTTTTATAAAATTGTATCCTAGTCAGCAGCTATATGAAGGGGTATGGACCTACGGTGCACGACTTAATGAGTTCCGGGGCCTAGATTTTGACTTTGAGAGTTCGTGGACCTAAGTGGCACAGAGCCATAAGTTTAAGGACCGCTAGTGTATTTAACTAATTAAACTATAATTAACCTTGTTCATGACAATATCCGAACATAAATTAATGGTCCATAATAGAAAATAAATTTGAAAATTCACTACTCTGCTACATTCTACCTCCTAGAAAGAGCAAGATTGGTGGCCAGCTCATTGCGAAAATTATCCATTGTAGTGGCACTGCCTTCTGGAGTAGATCCATCTGATGGAACCACAAATCGATTGTACCATTGCGGTATTGTAGGGACAAAATTAGGATCACGATCAAACCGAGCAAAGTCTGCATCCTCAGTATTATGCTCACGAATGAAATTGTGGAGGACCATACAAGCAACAACTACCATTTTTTGCTTCCACATCGGGTAGTTCGGCATCTTGTATAAAATTTGCCACTTCATTTTCAATACGCCAAAAGATCGCTCAATCACATTTCGAATAGAAGAATGAATGCGATTGAATTTTTCCTTTGGGGTTTTCGGTTCCATACCTCTATGCCACTCAGGCATATGATACCTCTCACCCTTATATGGAGCAAGATAACCTGGGTGATTGGGATACCCCGCATCCACAACGTAGTATTTACCTACAAATGATGAAAAAAACTAAATTTATTTGCAGTCACATATAATGGTAATAAAGTAATTATTCAAATAAATTTTACCTTGCGGTGGATGTGGAAAGAATTTCTCGTCCACAGTCAATGCATTGTATGCATAGCTCCCGGTTGGCCCGTTGACACATGTGAACCGCATGTCGAAATCACAAACTGCTAAAACATTTTGGGTGGCTATCCCTGTCTTCTCAATATACCTCACTTGCTCGTCTGGTGGAAGGGAAACACGAATATGGGTGCCATCAAGCGCTCCAATGCAATCTTTGAAATGTGGATATGCTCGCCTATCATCTCTTATTCTCCTATGAACAGTATGAAAATTTGGATCTTTTGGCCTAATGAAATGCTTTGCCATGGCCATCAAACAATTCAGAACATCCTCGAATTTGCGACTAATAGTTTCACCAGAGTGCTTGAATCGATTTTGACCTTTTTTATTAGACTCATTTCCCGCACAGATAAATAAGAAAATTCCTAGGCTCTCTTTTGTTGACATGTGCAAGGATGGTTCTAGCCCATACCTCTGTACCAATAAACCATGAAGGTCAAAGAAGATTTCTCTGCTCATACGCAGTTGGCTATGGCATTCGCCCGGAGTGCGTAAAGTCTCCAACATAAAACCCATTCCACTGGTGGCAGACGTCCTTGTAGGGTTTTTAGTAAGGAACATATCAACATATATTTGAGCAAGCATAGCACCTCCTAAGATAGTTTTCATAAATTCCTGATTCTCATCACTAGAATCATCACTAGACAGCTGCAAGATTAAATATGACATGTCGATATGAGACGAAAAAATTACAATATAAGACGAATAAAAATGACAACAAATTGACAATCACAAATTGTCCACACGACATTAACATTAATTAAAACTGACATGTCCAAATAAACTCATTGACCATCACATATATGTCCACACGACATTAAAAGATGAATAAAAATGGCATGTCTAAATAAAAGAGATGACAAATATACAGCGTGTTCGGCTGGCCGTATATGGCTGGCTGGCCCCTTTTTTTCCAGCCGGAGCAGTATTTTTCTCTCACAGAAAATCAGCATGAACAGTAAAAATCAGCATGAACAGTGCCAGATTTAGTCCAGCCGAACACTATCATAACTTATCCACATAACATAAGATTACTCGGCCATTACTTTCCAAACATCACATCGTACTTCCTCTTAAGCCAATTCAACCTAGCCTCATTGGTGGACATAGTCATGAACATTTCCCTATGCTCTTTCTTGACAAAAAGCTCAGTTGCCACAAAATGCTCATCGCTGCCATACTTAGCCCCACATGCGACAGCACGGCCCATTACTTGATCAATAGTAATCCCAGCTTGCTTACTTGCCACCAAAGAGGCAGCATTGTCTGATATCTTGGAGATGTGCTCTTGTATAACTAATGTTGTACTGGTCTTAGGTTTCTTGTTAGTTTTTTCAAGTATCACATGGGCTTTTTTCTTAGGATTGGCAACGTTAGGAGAAACCTCCTGCACCTCATCACCATTGTCTAAGTCATTGTGAGCACCTGTCTCATTCTCATCCTCAGCATCAATGGTAGGATTGGGTGCTTCTTGGCTGGGGGGTATGATGGGGTTGGAACTCATAGGATTCCAATGATCTTGCTCTTCATTAATGATGTTCCCAAACATCACCTTCAAGTCATCTTCATTTTGGAGAGGCCTATTCTTAAATTTCCCCATGCTAGGAATTTCCTAATTTTTTTTGACAAAGGTAAGAAATTGAAAGTATACAAGACTAATAAAACTACAAGTGAACAAAATAACATGTGAGAATGCTCACTTGTTTGGTTTTTTTCCACCACTCGCCATCCATGTTGATAGTTCCCTTGTCCCAGTTCTAACCAGTACCAGTTTGCTTTCTCATTAATTTTTTTCCATGCACTCAAATTAGCCCTCAACTTATCCCACTTGTTCTTAAGTTGACTTTTTTTCAACATGATACCGGTGCTCTGAAAAAACCTTTCATTCACCTCGGCGTAGCCCATATTGTTCAAATGAGTGTTTGGTCGATTTCCTTTTCTAACTTGTTCAGCAAACAACTTGCAAACAATGGCGGTATAGCCATCATTCCAATCCATTTGATCACCCTAATAGTGATTTCCCCAAATCATTGTTCAAATTACAAATGAAAGATCCCACATCTACCATTAGAATGGAAGAGAAATATATACCTCATCATCCCTTGCCCTTTTGTTGGCTGCTGCAGCACGTCGCCTAGCCTGCGCACCCGACGAAGCAGATGCCTATGCCACCATCATAAACTCATCGCCGATCTTCGAAGTGGGTGCTGGGGCCGCGCCTAGTTGAAAGGTCCTAATATGGCTAGAGGGGAGGTGAATAGCCTATTTAAAAATCTATAAATCAACTAGAGCAATTTGATTAGTATGACAAATAGCGTAATGCAAACTTGCTCTAGCTCTACAAGGGTTACAAGCCACCTATCCAACAATTCTAGTTGCAATGATTACTAAGGCACCCAAACTTGCTATGTAACTACTCACTAAGAGCTCTCAATCTTGCTACTCTAAAGAGCTCAACTAGATGAATGTAAATGATAAAGCAAGCTCTCAATTCTAATTACATTAAAGAGCTTGTATCAACTAGTTTGCAAGAATGTAAATAGGTGAGTAGGGTGATTGTACCGCCATGTAGGGGATGAACCAATCACAAGATGAAGATTAAGCCAATCATCGAGAGAATATAAATGACAAGAGACAATCGATTTTCTCCCGAGGTTCACGTGCTTGCCAACACGCTACGTCCCCGTTGTGTCGACCAACACTTGGTGGTTCAACGGCTAAGAGGTGTTTCACAAACCACGTCCACACGATAGGACACCGCAAGAACTGACCCACAAGTGAGGTAACTCAAAGACATGAGCAATTTACTAGAGTTACCTTTCGGCACTCCGCCAGGGAAGGTACAACTCCCCTTACAATCACTGAAGGCGGCCACGAACAATCACCACCTCATGCCGATCCTCCACTGCTGCACCGAGCCGTCTAGGTGGTGGCAACCACCAAGAGTAACAAGCGAAATCCGCAGTGCAACATAAATACCAAGTGCCTCTAGATGCAATCACTCAAGCAATGCACTTGGATTCTCTCCCAATCTCACAAAGATGATGAATCAATGATGGAGACGAGTGGGAGGACTTTGGCTAAGCTCACAAGGTTGCTATGTCAATGAAAATGTGCAAGGATTGGAGCTACAACCGGCCATGGGGCTTAAATAGAAGCCCCCATGGAATAGAGCCGTTATACCCCTTCACTGGGCAAAACACGCTCTGACCGGACACTCCGATCATACTGACCGGACCCTAAACTCAGTGTCTGGTCCATTGATTTATGCCATGTGTCACTCTGAGTTAAAACTGAACCGTCAGATCACAACAGCTAAGTGCTGACCGGACGCTCTGGCTAAACTGACCGGACGCTAGAGCCTCAGTGTCCGGTCGAGTACAGTAAGGGTCCAAATCCGTTTTTCTTCGATCGGACGTGTCCGGTTCACCTCGACCAGACACAGCCCAGCGTCCGATGGTATACCCTAGCTACTGTACCGCCAAGTCAGCGCGACCGGACGCAGGCAGTCAACGTCCGGTGCATTTAGATCCAGCGTCTGGTCACTTGATCAACGCTGGCATCTCCTCTGTCTTCTTCACCCTTGCTTAAATGTGCTAATCACCAAGTGTATCACCTTGTGTACATGTGTTAGCATATTTTCTCAAACATTTTTAAGGGTGTTAGCACTCCACTAGATCCTAAATGCATATGCAATGAATTAGAGCATCTAGTGGCACTTTGATAACCGTATTTCGATACGAGTTTCACTCCCCTTAATAGTACGGCTATCTATCCTAAATGTAATCACACTCACTAAGTGTCTTGATCACTAAAACAAAATGGCTCCTATATTTTATACCTTTGCCTTGAGCCTTTTGTTTTTCTCTTTCTTCTTTTCCAAGTTTAAGCATTTGACCATCACCATGCCATCACCATTGTCATGATCTTCGTCATTGCTTCATCACTTGGAGTAGTGCTACCTATCTCATAATCATCTTGATAAACTAGGTTAGCACTTAGGGTTTCATCAATTAACCAAAACCAAACTAGAGCTTTCAATCTCTCCCTTTTTGGTAATTGATGACAACCCTTATACAAAGATATGAATTAAAGTTTATTTGAATCCATGTTGCTTGCCCAAGCATATTTACCATGTGTAAAGGATATGGACAAGTTTCATGAAATCCATATGATAGCAATTGCTCTCCCTACATATGTGCTAAGAGTTTGGATTGAAGCTTTGCACATATGATTAGATAGGAAATATAGGAGACAATTTCTACCAAATGATGCTAAGGTATAAGAGATGGACCTTTGAAGCGTGATACCAATCGGAGTGCACCATTATACCATCCTTAGCACCATTAGTAACTAGACATATACAAAAACTAGAATACCCTGTGAGATCAATATTACATACAAGGGTCTAGTTTCCATAGAACGAACATAAGTCTAGTTACTTTAGCCTATACATGCTAGTTTTTCATTTCATCATGCAAACGTATAACTAGCATACACCACACAAACATGGATATTTGAAATTAAAACTTATGCCATGCAAGCAAACATATGTAATGCACATTCAAATTTACCATACAAGTTCATGAGCTTGCTCCCCCTATTTGTATGCTCCAAATTTTAATTGATCCCCTTCCTTTGTCATAAAATTTTAATTGATCCCCTTCCTTTGTCATATATTATTCCTCCCCCTTTGTTTCACTATCTTTGTACACTATTTTCCCCCCTTTGTCATCAATGACCACAAAGGCTTAAAGTATAAATAGGGTAGGATTATTAATGTCAATAATTTGCCCAAAAGGTGGCCTCAAATTATGGATATGTTGGGGTAAAACCATGTGAAATGAGGATCATTTTTCTAATTTGGTTCAATCTAGATTACTTGCAAAAGATATTTAACTCGGTTTGATCCAAGGACAAGCTTCTTCACACCTCTAAATAAGGGTTATCTTGTACCATGTTGAGTTAAACACTTATAGCTCATTTTCTAAATCAAATACTAGGTTTACAAGCCCACAAATATGTCATATGCGACCACTAGATCATTTCAAACATACAAGCAATAGTGGTACCATATAAGCATCAAATTCATTTAATTTTTATGAATGAGCCTAGGACATGATAGGAATGACTAAATGCACTAAACAAGTCCTTAGCAATGGATGGATGATATGTCAATCAACTTTACCTTGCTTTGCTCGAAGGAGAGGCATGTCATATAGTGGGGGTGCATCAGCACATATTGGAGAAGTCAAGTATGTTCAATTCATTCCTTAGCTTGCAAAACCTTTTTTCATCAAGTGGCTTGGTGAATATGTCGGTAAGTTGATCTTCGGTGCCCACACTCTCTATGCAAATGTCCCCTTTTTGTCAGTGATCTCTTATGAAGTGATGATGAACATCTATATGCTTTGTTCTTGAGTGTTGAACCGGGTTGTTGGTGAGCTTTATGATACTTTCATTGTCACATAGCAATGGCACTTGCTTGAACTTGATTCTAAAGTCACTCAAGGTAGCCTTCATCCAAAGTAATTGAGCACAACAACTACTGTGGGGGTATTAACCCCTATACCCTTACGGCTAAGCTTGGGCTGGCCCGGATCGATGGGTTCAGTCCACCCGAAAAACGACGTGCGGCTCGGTCCACCTGATCGGAGTCCCGCACAAGGAATCAAGACGGATTTGGCGACCAAGCAGGATCCTGGTCGATTAGAATAGGAATCCTTGTCCGGCCACATATGGCAATTGTAACTGACTAGGATTAGTTTCCAGATCTGTAACCCTGCCCCCCGGACTATATAAGGTGGGCAGGGGACCCCTCTAAAAAACATCTCTCATTGACATACAGCAATACAAATCAGACGCAGGACGTAGGTATTACGCCTTCTTGGCGGCCGAACCTGGATAAAACCTCGTGTCTGTCTTGCGTCACCGTCTTGTTTGGGACTTGCGCATCTGTCTGCCGATAATCTACTACCTTGGGCATACCCCTAGGTAGACTGCCGACCATATTTCGTCGACAGTGGCGCGCCAGGTAGGGGGTGTGCGTACTGCTCTCCAAGCAAACAAGATGGTCATCATCTCCGGCTCCATGGCTACGCCCAACGGCCTCACGTTCACCGTCGGCCAGATCACCTGGACCACCGGCCCCGACGTTTCCATCGCCATGACCACGGAGGAGGCGTGGATTCAACCCGCGCCGACGACTACTTCACCTGCATCGGCTACGGCTCCGACCACGGTGGACACGGCTCCGACCACGACGAACGTGGCTCCGACCACGATGGATCTGGCTCCGACCACGGTGGACACGGCTCCGACCACGACGAACGTGGCTCCGACCACGATGGATCTGGCTCCGACCACGGTACATCTGGCTCCGACCACGATTACAGCCACGCCGACAACCCGTCGTCCGCTTCCCCGCTACAAAGGAAAGCAGATCGACGACACCGACTTGCTCGACTCCATCGATCGGGTCGGCATCAAACTCGCTGAAACCCTAGCTCTGGTAAGTACGATTCAAAGTCAACCTAATGAGCAGGTAACATCTCCCCGCAACAGATCTATCCGACCAGCTCGGACCAGTCGTCCTGCACGACTTGGAACAGATCTTGTGGTCGTATCTACCCCTGAGGGGCGCTCCGCTCGTCGCCAGCCAGCCTTCGCGACGGGTCTCCGACTCTGCGAGTACGAGGTCCCGAAGGAGAACCACCAGGTCCAGCCCTACGGCCTGCGAAACGCTGCCTCCAGCTACGCGTACAACCTACGACGCCGCTCGGATCTGTGTCCTATACATCGATCTCGGCCGAAGCCATGCAACATCGTCAACATGGTCCGGATCGAAGATTATCAAGAAGGATCCATCCACACAGTCCGAGAGGGTGATTCCAGCTCCTCATCCGGCATTGCTTCCAACGCATCGGTCCACACCGAGCTTCAGCGTCACGAAGATGAAGGCGTCAAATACGATCTGGATCTACCAGACCACGCCCCGGGTTTCCCCCAATTTCCGTCTTTCCCGCCAAGACGAGGGGATTTAATCCATGTTGTCAGCAACGACGAGCCGCCAGCGGTTGGCGAAACAGAACAAGAAAAGACTGCACGCGAAGCACGCAATATTGACCGGTTTAATCGCCGGCAAGCCGAAGCTGGAGCAGACCAGGAGGCACGACGCATAAGGGTCCAGCCACGTGACCTCAACAATGCTTTCGACAGGGTGGGGGACAAACAAGTCTTCAAGACCCCAAGCGCCAACGTAGCCGTCGCCATGGCGACAATGCAGCGGCTGCCCAACACTCCCGAGACTCAAGTAATCCATGATGACATACAAGCTTATCTGACGGCTGCTATGGCTCAGACCGCAGAGATGAACCAAGCCCGGGCTCCATCCGTTTCTGTCGAATCAAGCCACAGCCGCCAATACTCAAGTCGCTCACAGCCACTCAACCAACGTGGCTCGCGCAATAATGACCCATCAGACAACCGTCAAGGCGGAAACGGTGGTCGTGATGGTGGTCGGGACGACAACCGCCGCCGGGAGGATAACCGCCACGACGTTCGAGGCGACAACCGCCGAGATAACCGCGACAATCGCCGTGATAACCACGGTCGCAGGGCCAACCCAGATGGCAATCGAGATCGCCGCGATGGCAATAACGATCTCCGCCATCACCTCGGTGGACGTGATCTACGTGCTCGCATCAACCAGAGAGCCGACGATCGTGCATCCCATGAAAGCTATCGCCGTATGGAGTATGACACCGCCCACGGTCCGCCGGGCCTGAAGCAGTTCACTCCACACCTGCGCCAAGTCATATGGCCCAAGAATTTCAAGCTCGAGAAGCTTCAGAAGTACGACGGCAAGGAAAACCCCGAATTATGGGTCATGCTCTACGAAACTGCGTGCCGCTCAGCCATGGCCGACGAGCACGTCATGTCTAACTACTTCCCAGTCGCTGTTGGTCATGCAGGTCACCAATGGCTGGTTAGCTTGCCAGCGAACTATTTTGACTCTTGGCAGGAGCTCAGGCAGGCCTTCATCGACAACTTCATCGCTACTTGTGAACAACCCGGCAACAAGTACGATCTGCAGCGGATCCGAGATCGAAAGGATGAACCACTGCGCGAGTACGTTCGGCGTTTCTCGGAGATGCGCATCAAGGTCCCATCAATATCCGACAACGAAGCAATCGAGGCTTTCGTCACCGGCCTCCGTTTCCACGACGCCCTAAGAGACAAGCTCCTCCGGAAGAGACCCGAATCGGTCACAGCGCTTTTGGCCACCGCTAAGAAATATGCGGACGCTGACGACGCTAAAAAGATAATCGTTGAAGAAGCAGCAAGGGTTCCACGCTCCGACCACCCTCCACACCGCGACGATTACCGCAGTAATCGTGGTCGGAACGACAATTTTGACCGCCGCAACCAGCGCAACGACTCCCGCGACCACCGTGATCAACGTAATCAGTGGCGCAACCGCCGTGGCGATTACAGAAACAAGCGCGCTCGGGAAGACGACGGCGAGGTCAATACCGTGAAAAAGGGCGGCGGACGTCGTAACTACGAGGACGACTACGCCAAAGCATTGAAGGGGCCCTGCCAACTCCATCCTAAGTCGAACCACACCATGGAGAATTGCCGCGTCCTCAAGACTATCTACACGCGTCAACAGGCTCCGGATACGTCCGACAAGCCTAACGACGCGGGGGGAACAGCGCAACGAGGACAACGACGACGACGATGCAGACCCTCGTCACAAATACGTCAAGCCGACTGATCGCGTACACACCATCATCGGCGGCAAGGTGTCCATCGAAACCAAACGAGAACGCAAGCTGCTCGCCCGCGCTTGCATGAACGTGGCAAACACCGACAACCTTCTCACCGATCCACGGCTTCCTCCGTGGTCTCACCGTGAAATCTACTTCAGCAGGAAGGACCAATGGGCCGCCATACCCGAGCCAGGGCGTTTTCCCCTGGTCCTCGATCCTTGTATCAACAAGGTTCAATTCGACAGGGTACTGATCGACGGCGGTAGCTCCATTGATATACTGTTCAAGAACAGCCTGCCCGCTCTGAAAATAGCCCAGGCAGACCTGAAGCCGTACGAGGCACAGTTCTGGGGCGTTCTCCCCGGACAGAGCTCCACACCTCTCGGGCAGATCACGCTACCTGTGCAGTTTGGGACTCCGGACCACTTCCGCACCGACTACGTCAACTTCGTGGTCGCTGACTTCGACGGCACCTACCATGCTATTCTTGGTCGACCGTCGCTCACCAAGTTCATGGCCATACCTCATTACAGGTATCTGGTGCTCAAGATGCCTACTGAGAAAGGAGTTTTAACCCTCAGGGGCAACGTATACGCAGCTTATACCTACGAGGACGACAGCTTCAAAATCGCAGAGGCCCACGACCTCTCTATTCGCATGGCCGAGACCATGCTCGACGCTAAGAAGACCCCGGCCGACCACCTGGAGATCCCAGAGCTCGAGGCTCCGCGCAAGAACATCAGATCCAAGGAGCACAAGACGATCCAGCTGGTCGAAGGCGATCCCAGCAAAACGGCCCTTATCGGGGCCGACCTGGATCCCAAATAGGAAGACGCGCTCGTCAGGTTCTTGAGGGGCAACGTGGATGTGTTTGCATGGAAACCTTCCGACATGCCCGGTGTACCTCGGGACTTGATCGAGCACTCCTTAAATGTCAACAGCAAGGCCAAACCAATCAAGCAGAAGCTACGACGGTTCGCTCGCGACAAAAAGGAGGCGATTAGGGTAGAAGTTACGCGGCTTTTGGCAGCCGGATTTATCAAAGAAGTGTATCATCCGGAATGGTTAGCCAACCCGGTTCTTGTACGCAAAAAGAATAATGAATGGAGAATGTGCGTTGATTACACTGATCTCAACAAACACTGCCCTAAGGACCCCTTTGGTTTACCTCGCATAGACGAGGTCGTAGATTCAACCGCCGGTTGCGAGCTGCTTTCCTTTCTCGATTGCTACTCTGGTTATCACCAGATCGCTCTCAAAAAAGACGACCAGATCAAGACATCTTTCATCACGCCTTTCGGCGCCTACTGCTACACGACTATGTCGTTCGGGCTCAAAAACGCCGGTGCTACCTACCAACGCGCTGTACAGGCCTGCCTCAACGACGAGATAAAAGACGGCCTCGTCGAGGCTTATGTCGACGACGTAGTTGTCAAAACCAAGGAAGCTCATACCCTTGTTGACAATCTAGAACGCACCTTCGCAGCCCTTAATACGTTCCAATGGAAATTAAACCCAAAGAAGTGCATCTTTGGTGTCCCTTCTGGCATATTGCTTGGCAACGTCGTCAGTTACGACGGCATACGCCCTAACCCGGAGAAAGTCAAAGCTGTCTTAGACATGAAGCCCCCGAGAAAGGTGAAGGATGTCCAGAAGCTTACCGGCTGCATGGCTGCTCTAAGCCGTTTCATATCAAGGTTAGGAGAAAAAGGACTACCGTTCTTCAAACTGCTCAAAGCGTCCGAGAAGTTTGAGTGGTCGGAGGAAGCAGACGCTGCCTTCACGCAGCTGAAGCAATACCTCACGTCACCTCCGGTACTTACTGCTCCCAGAGAAGACGAAACTCTCCTACTTTACATTGCGGCAACCGATCGGGTGGTTTCCACTACACTGGTGGTCGAGCGCGACGAGCCGGGCCACGCCTACAAGGTACAGCGGCCAATTTATTTCATTAGTGAGGTACTCAACGAATCCAAAACCAGGTACCCACAGATTCAGAAACTGCTCTACGCCATACTGATAACATCCCGAAAGTTGAGACATTACTTCGACGGATATCGTGTGGTAGTCATGACCGAGTATCCTTTGGGGGACATCATTCGCAATAAGGATGCGAACGGGCGCATCGTCAAATGGGCAATGGAGCTATGCCCCCTTTCCTTGGAATTTGCAAGCCGTACTACAATCAAGTCTCAGGCACTCGTCGATTTCATCGTCGAGTGGACAGACTTAAGCACGCCTGCCTCTCCGGGATCCGACGAATATTGGACGATGTACTTCGATGGTTCTCTCAACATTGACGGTGCGGGAGCAGGAGTTCTTTTCGTGTCACCATCCAAGGAGCAGCTCCGGTACGTCCTCAGGATTTATTTCCCAGCATCTAATAATGCCGCCGAGTATGAAGCATGCCTGCATGGTCTACGCATTGCGATTGAGCTTGGGGTTAAACGTCTCTATGTCTACGGAGATTCGGCTCTGGTCATCAACCAGCTCAACAAGGACTGGGACACGACCAGTGAAAAGATGGACGCATATTGCAAATCAATAAGAAAGCTGGAAGGCAGGTTCTATGGCATCGAGTACATACATGTGGTCCGGGACAAGAACCAAGCAGCGGATGCGTTGTCAAAGTTAGGATCATCCCGAGCCAAAATCCCACATGGCGTATTCGTCCAGGACCTGCTCACGCCTTCCATTGAAGACGAAGATTCAACGACCAACAAAATTTCAGACCAGCAATTAGTGGCTACGGTTCCGGCGCCGAGCACAGCCGAGCCGCTTCCGACCACTCATGAGCCGGACTGGAGAACACCTTTCATCAAGTACTTGACAGATGGTAGCGGTTATATCGATCGAACAGAAAATGAGCGACTGATGCGTCGTAGTAAGCAGTATCTGCTCGCCGATGGCAAGTTATGGCGCAAAAACGCTAAGGAGGAAATCTTGATGAAGTGTATAACCCAGGAGGAAGGCGAGCATCTCCTAGACCAAATCCACTCTGGCTCCTGCGGCAACCACGCGGCCTCAAGAACACTGGTCGGTAAGGCTTTCCGAGCAGGGTTCTATTGGCCGTCAGCAGTGGCCGATGCAGAGAAGCTAGTCCGCCGCTGTGAGGGTTGTCAGTTCTTCTCCAAGAGAATCCATGTACCAGCACATGAGATCCAGACGATTCCAGCCTCTTGGCCCTTCGCCTGCTGGGGACTGGACATGATTGGGCCTTTCAAACCAGCTCCTGGGAAATTTACATGTGTCTTCGTGCTAATTGATAAGTTTTCTAAGTGGATAGAATACATGCCTCTGGTACAGGCATCCTCAGAGAAAGCTGTCACATTCCTCGACTAGGTCATCCACCGTTTCGGCGTGCCCAACAGCATCATTACTGATCTAGGTACTCAGTTCACCGGGAACGCTTTTTGGGACTTCTGCGATGAAAGGAGCATAGTTGTAAAATACGTCTCGGTGGCGCATCCTAGAGCTAATGGACAAGTCGAGCGGGCAAATGGCATGATCTTGGACGCATTGAAGAAGAGGATGTACAGAGAAAATGATAAAGCTCCTGGAAGATGGCTCAAAGAGTTACCAGCCGTGGTCTGGGGCCTCCGAACTCAGCCCAGTCGTAACACCGGCGTCTCACCATACTTTATGGTTTACGGCGCTGAGGCAGTCCTCCCACCAGATATAGCTTTCAGATCAGCACGGGTAGAGAACTTCGATGAAGGCAGGGTCAATGAAATACGGGAGCTAGAAGTCAACAGCGCAGAAGAGAAAAGGCTTGATTCCTGCGTACGCACGGCCAAATACCTTGCTGTTTTGCGCAGGTACTACAACAAGAACGTTAAAGAGCGTTTCTTCGTGGTCGGGGACTTAGTCCTGAAGTGGAAGACGAACCAGGCTGGCGTCCACAAACTCGCAACCCCATGGGAGGGACCCTTCATGATCAAGGAAGTCACACGTCCAACGTCTTACAGGTTAGCTCACCTGGACGGCACGGACGTACCAAACTCGTGGCACATCGACAAGCTTAGACGTTTCTATGCTTAACTACTGAGATATGTACTCTACTTACATTTTCGATTTACTTTAATAAAGCAATTATGATTTCTCCGACCACTCTAATGTGTCACTCCGAATTTTATGGTTATTTTAACCTAAGGCAGTACAAGCCGACCACCACTCCTTCTACGGTTTTCGGAGCAGGCCCTGTCTCCGGTTCCTCCCAACACGTGCACGGGATCTGCTCTCTGCGTTGCGGGTGATCGGCAGGTCCCCTCTGGTTTGACTTGTCTGCGTCCACGTATGCACAGGTCATAGTACCTCATACTCCGACCACATGCCAGACTAGGGCCGCACAAACTTTTCAGGATGACGTGTCGAGCAAAACGGTACAACTAAAACAGAGCGTTAACACGTTCCCACTTAGTTACACCGACAAAAAAAAAAAAAAAAAATTTCAAGCTTAAAGTGCGTTTTGTATAAAACAAATAAGCTTATAATGATATACAGTTACGTTATTACAAGCTTGCCTGAAAAGGCTCAAGTTTACAATAACACAACTATGTCCTCCTTCTACAGCTCTAAGCCTATTACATTGGCTGGTCGGGGCGCATGGCATTTACTGCTCGCCGCCTCCGATACCCTACTCGATTCTAGGGGACTCTAGAGCTAGTCAAGCTGAAGGGGATGGCCCCGCCGGTGCCTGGCTGGTCGAGACCGTAGGCTTCGTTGGTTGGCTTGAAGGTGATGGCATTTCCAGCTGGCTTGTCGATGGCATACCCTGCACAGGTGCTGTCCCACCTCCGCACAGGTTAATATCGCCAATTATCCTTGACGACAAGTCCAGCTGGGCCGTCCGAAGCTCTTCGGCCTTGTCTGGGTCTATCTCCTTCGGGTACCCAGCCTCCAAGCGTTTGAGATCGATCAGGGGGTAGTGAGCACGCACCATGCTTAGCACATGGGCGCCCGTGTACTCACCTGCCTCCTTCACGAAGTCTTGGAACCATCCCCATGCTTGCTTGCATCTCTCGACCAGTCCGAGCTGAGGCGTCCTTAGCTCTTCCTCTGTGAGCGCCGGGTCGATGAGGTCGAGGACGGGCACAATGCCAGTTGCCATTTCTTGGCACCGCTTGCTCCACGTGTCCCGCTCCTCGACGGCCTTAAGGCATTGTGCTTTCCAGTCGTCACGCTCCTTGATCACGGCCTCAAGGTGCCTCTTGGCATTTACTTTCAAAACTGAAAATATTACAAGGCATCAAACGTGATGACACGACAAGGCAATGTGGGCAGTTGAATGAGCAAGGCGGTCTGGAGTGCTTACTTTTCAGGTCGTCCTTCATTCTGTTAGTGTGGTCTTGGAGTTCCGACTGGCGGCGTTCCAATTTCTCGTTGTCCTCCTTCAGGCGACCACATTCTGCAAGCGCGCGGCTGTTCTCCCCCTGGAGGCGGGTCACTTCAGCTTCTAAACCTGCATTACAGCTATTACTGTCAGGAACAAAAAAAAAAAAACACAAGTCCAGCACTTGCTATGATACGGTGAACACTTACATGTTTTCTCCTGCTCTTTGTTTTTGAGCTGGCCGACCAGGTTTTGGTTCTGTGCTTCTTGGTTTGTCCTCTCCTGGTCGGTGGCTTCAAGTTGGCGCCGTAGGCGTTCAACTTCAGCCGTCAGCTCCTTATTGGTCTTCATGACTACTTCTATCTGGTCGAAGCACCTTTTTCGGTACCTCGCAGTTTTCATCACGTCCTGCATACAGACAAGCTACGTCAGACAGCTTGACTACACAACAGGTTTAAGGACTAAAGCCAAATATACCTGGACTTCAGTCACCAGGCGTTTGGCTGCTCGCTCAACTCTTAAGGTTTCCTCGGCCTCTGGGATCTCCTCGTGCATGACCCATTCATCGTTCCGATAGCGCGACACATATACATGTTGTCGTCTATCTTGGGGACGGCCCAGGACTTCTTCCACTTCATCCTCTTCAGCCTCCTGTTCGGGAGGCGGCAGTGGTCCGGAGTTCGCAGACTCCACGACCACCAGGGCTTTCCCACGAGCCGTCGCGTCGGCACCCTTGTCCTGGGCAACTTCTGGCTGCTGCCCCTCGGCTAGATCCAGCTCCTGTGGTGCTGTGGTATCCTCCTCATCGGGGTTTGTGCTCGGAACACTTGTGTTCTGCTCGGGGACTGGCGTCTGGTCGTACGCCTGCCGAGGCCCAGGCAGAGTCCCTTCCATGGGCTCCTCCACGGCTTGTTTCTGTGCAGTTTGTCCCGCCGTTTTTGGAAAGGACGTCCCGCACCCAGCTAGCTGGTCGGGGCTTTCGGTGGACGCCGATCTAATACATTCAGAGACAAATTCATAAGACAATAGCATCCAATGCAAAATGACAAGCTTACATCCAAATTATATATACTTACAGTTTTGACTTGCGGAAGGATGTGGCGAAGGAACGTCTCCTCGACCGCCCCTGCTCTGCTTGCTCGGCAGTTTCCACCGGGACTTGTTCAACCTCCGGTACGGGCGTCGGAGGATGATGCGGCATGTTCCCTTCGTCTGTGCTCTGTGTTGCCGTGGTCGGTGCTGTGACCACTGCTGGCACAGAGGAGCCACCCTGCTCTGACGGCCCCACCTGCCTTCTCCTCTTTCGGGGGATGAGCCGGAAGATGTCCGCATCCTCTGCTTCGTCGTCCGACTGGGAGATGATGGCTTGGCGTCGTTTGCTGGTAGCCGGACGCTTGCCGGCGGCTCTGGTCGAGGCGTCTTCAACGGTCTCGAGTACCGCCCAGTGAACGCCGTCGGTCCTGGCGCTGGTCTGGGCGGTTGGTCCAGTAACTTGCGGCCACTCTACACCGGGGGGAGGCGACACAAACACTCCTTCCCGGTCACGGCCATTATACTGAGACGCAAAATGAAGGAAAAAACAGTTATTTTCTTGGTGCAACATGACTTTACAGTTAAAAGGAGGCGTCATTTACCTTTGGGGGAGGGCGAGCCAGCTTGAAGGCGTGTTCAATGGCGTTCAATGCAACATAGTTGGGATCGGCCAGGTTGAATAGTTCTCCAATCCTGGCCTTGATCTCCAGCTTGTCCAGCGGCTCCTTTCTGGTCCTCGTCGGATCAGCGCCTCCTTGGTACTCGAAGCCGGGGTGAATCCTTTTCTGGCACGGCTGAATTCTACGGCTGATGAAGTTGCCGACAACGCTCGGGCCGTCAAGCCTTCCCCACGGAATCAACCCGAGTAGTTCGGCGATCTGCTCCAAGTTGTCGGGCTTCTCCGACCAGCTGCTTTTCTTCTCTGGAATCAGTCCCACATCGCACAGAGTGATGGAGTTTGGCTCTTCACGGATGTAGAACCACTTCTTGTACCACTCGTCCAAAGAGGTGTTCCAGGGGCAGTGCAGGTATTGAGCCTTCATGCCGTCCTGAAGGTTCAGGTAGACGCCTCCGGCGATCTTCGAGCCACCGCTTCCCTTTTTCCGAAGGCAAAACAGGTGGCGAAAGAGGTCGAAATGGGGCTGGAAGCCACCATACGCCTCGCAGAGATGGATGAAGGTAGAGACGAGAAGAATCGAGTTGGGATGCAGATTGCAAATCCCAATCTCGTAGTACAAACAGAGCCCCTGAAGGAAAGGGTGCACTGGAATCCCAAAACCCCGTTTGAAAAAATCTTCAAAGATCACAATTTCACCTGGTTGTGGATCGGGGAAGCTTTCTCCTTCGGGTGCACGCCATCCCGCAAGTGCCTTGTTGTGGAGCACTCCCATGGCGACGAGGTCCTCGATGGTTTGCTCGTTGCTCCGCGACTTCCACCATTCCTTCGCCATGACCCCGCCTTTCTTCTGGGCGTCTCTCTTCGCCATTTGTTCGTCCTTACTAAGTGGGTGGATGCGGGAGACCGAGGGGATTGGTGATGATCTTTGGGGAATAGGGTTTGGCAGGAGGAAGAAGAAGGTTGCGGCGGCGGATGACAATGGGGAATGGTGAGGGTAACTTACCAGACCTACATTATATAAAGCAAAAGGGCACCGTCGTTTCGTCCGCCCGAGAATATTGGGAGTCGTGCGCACGCGCCGCGGACGGTTGTTCACACAACCCCGAAATCTGCGCCAATAAACGCGCTCCTTCGATAACAGTGTACGCGCCTCTTCGTTGATGGTGTAAGAGGGCCCACACTGACACACCTCAATACGGGTGTCAACCGACTGTTTGTCAGAAAACAATAAGAAGACAGAATGACGTACTATACCTATTTGTTTTTTTGACCAGACGTGTCAGACTGGACAGACTAGACTTGGCACAGAGTAGAGAAAAATAAATACACCAAATAATAGTACAAGCAGCGCACGTGATCGTGGATTTGCCTTGACCACTACTGTGCTCGGGGACTGCCCAGACCACTACGGTGCTCGGGGACTGCCCAGACCACTACGGTGCTCGGGTACTGTCCAGACCACCTTTTTTGCTCGAAGGCTGCTCCGACCACGGTTGTGCCCGGGGACTGCTCCGACCATTACTATATTCAGGAACTGCTATGACCACCGCTGTGTTCGGAGACCCTCCCGACCACTTTTTGGAGTTTTGCTCTCTTCGGCTACATGTGATTTATACTCACATACAGTTGAAAGACATTTATTTGGACCTTGCTACAAGACTCATATTTCGCCTTCCAGCAAGCTCGGGGACTACATCGGTACGATGCACCTGCCGGTGTATTTTGTTTGGCCTGTACGGCAATTGGATTCTTAACTTCAGCAGAATTTCTTTTTTAGACCCTGGCACCACGTGCTTGAGTCACCTACTACCAGGCTCGGGGACTAAGTGGGCACACTTCACCTTGCGGTGAATGTGTTTGTGCTTTGAATGGTTATAAGGATTATTAATATGCTCGGGGACTGCCCCGACCACTGCTTGAATAGTGTTTTTCCTTGGCTACATGTGATTTGTACTCACATACAGTTAAGAGACATTTCTTTAGACCTTGCTACAAGGCTCATACCTCGCCTTCCAGCAAGCTCGGGGACTACATCGGTACGATGCACCTGCCGGTGCATCTCGTATCGCCTGTACGACGATTGGGTTCTCAACTAAACTATGAATTCTTTTTAGACCCTGGCACCACGTGCCTACGTCACCTCCTACCAGGCTCGGGGACTAAGTGGGCACACTTCACCTTGCGGTGAATGTGTTTGTTTTTCGACCCCTACGCTTCTGATGTTCAAGAATGCTATGCTTCAAGACCACTTACATTTCTTTTCAGAAATACAAGTGGGCACACTTCTCAGGACAGAAATCTTTTCTTTTTATAAGAGCACCATACATTCTTCGGACAACCTACTTCTTCGGTGATGACGGTGGTCGGAGGCGTCAAGGTTCCAAGCCTCGCTTGTCGGAGAAGGTGAAAATGGCGTGTCGCAGCATAATACATGATGCTCGGGGACTAGCTGTGGGGGTATTAACCCCTATACCCTTACGGCTAAGCTTGGGCTGGCCCGGATCGATGGGTTCAGTCCACCCGAAAAACGACGTGCGGCTCGGTCCACCTGATCGGAGTCCCGCACAAGGAATCAAGACGGATTTGGCGACCAAGCAGGATCCTGGTCGATTAGAATAGGAATCCTTGTCCGGCCACATATGGCAATTGTAACTGACTAGGATTAGTTTCCAGATCTGTAACCCTGCCCCCCGGACTATATAAGGCGGGCAGGGGACCCCTCTAAAAAACATCTCTCATTGACATACAGCAATACAAATCAGACGCAGGACGTAGGTATTACGCCTTCTTGGCGGCCGAACCTGGATAAAACCTCGTGTCTGTCTTGCGTCACCGTCTTGTTTGGGACTTGCGCATCTGTCTGCCGATAATCTACTACCTTGGGCATACCCCTAGGTAGACTGCCGACCATATTTCGTCGACAACTACCGACCGAAATGTACTCTACTTCGGCGGTTGAAAGTGCTACACTATTTTGATTCTTTGATGACCAAGATACAAGTGATCTTCCCAATAGTTGACATGTGCTCGATGTGCTCTTTCTCTCAACTTTGCATCCCGCATAATCGGAATTCGAATATCCAATCAACTCAAATCTTGCTCCTTTGGGATGCCATAATCCAACATGTTGTGTATGCTTTAAGTACCTCAATATTCTCTTAGTCGCTTTCAAGTGACTTTCTCATGGTGAGGCTTGAAATCTAGCACACACACATACACTAAACATCACATCCGGCCTTGATGCGGTCACATAGAGTAGGCTTCCAATCATAGACTGATACATCTTTTGATCCACCATGTTGCCACTAGCATCACTATCCAAGCTTCCACTTGTCTCCATTGGTGTACTAATAGCTTTAGCATCATCCATTCCAAACTTCTTGAGCATGTCCTTGATATACTTGCCTTGACTCACAAATGTGCCATACTTCATTTGCTTGATTTGAAGACCAAAGAAGTAACTAAGCTCTCTAATCATAGACATCTCAAACTCACTTGCCATCATCTTACCAAACTTCTCATAAAATTCTTGATTTATTGACCCAAAGATGATATCATCAATATAGATTTGCATTACAAACAAGTCATTTCTAAGCTTCTTGGTGAAGAGAGTGGTGTCAACCTTACCCATCTTGAATCCCTTAGAGAGTAGGAAATCCCTCAATCTCTTATACCATACTCTAGGTGCTTGTTTCAATCCATACAAAGCCTTTCTCAACTTATAGATATGGTTGGGTTTCTTCTCATCTTCAAAACTAGGAGGTTGCTCAATATACACAAGCTCATTGATGTACCCATTTAGAAATGCACTTTTCATATCCATTTGGTATAACTTGATGTTGTGGGCATAAGCATAAGCTAGCAAGATCCTAATTGCTTCCAATCTTGCAACCGGGGCATATGTTTCTCCAAAGTCAAGACCTTCAACTTGAGTGTAACCTTGAGCCACTAATCTTGCTTTGTTCCTTATTACTATCTCATCTTGATCTTGCTTGTTCCGAAAGACCCACTTAGTTCCAATCACATTATGATCCTTAGGCCTCTCAACTAAATCACATACTTGGTTTCTTGTGAAGTTGTTTAGCTCTTCATGCATAGCATTGATCTAATCAACATCCCTCAAAGCTTCATCTATCTTCTTAGGTTCAATGGATAACATAAATGAGAAATGCTCATAAAATAAAGCCAATCTTGATCTTGTTTGCACATCTCTTGAAATATCACTAATGATAGTGTCCAATGGATGATCTCTTGCAACATTGGTTGGTTGAAGCACTTGCACTTGATTGCTAGCATTTGATTGATCACTAGGTTGAGATGATGAACTAGCCATTTGTTGATCTTGCACATTGCCATCACTAGTGCTTGCTTGGATTTGATCATGAGAACCACTAGCTTGCACATTTGAGTTAGAGAGCACTTGATTCTTATCATCTTCAACATCAATCACCTCTCTAGGCCTTAACTCACCAATGTCCATATTATTCATTGCATTGACCAATTGAGTGCCTCTTACATCATCTAGATTCTCATCTTCCTCTATGGAACCATTTGTTTCATCAAACTCCACATCATGAACCTCCTCAAGAGTACCACTAGCCAAATTCCAAACTCTATAAGCCTTGCTAGTAGTGGAGTAACCAAGCAAAAAACCTTCATCACATTTCTTTTCAAACTTGCTCAATCTAGTGCCTTTCTTTAATATATAGCATTTACAACCAAAGACCCGAAAGTATGCTATGTTGGGCTTTCTTCCATTCAATAGCTCATAAGGTGTCTTTTCCATCATGGGGTAATAATAGAGTCGGTTGCTATAGTAGCAAGCCATGTTGATTGCTTCGGCCTAAAATGAATGACTCACATTGTACTCACTCAACATTGATCTTGCCATATCAATCAAGGTTCTATTCTTTCTTTCAACTAGCCCATTTGATTGAGGAGTGTACTTGACCGAGAATTGATGTCTAATTCCAAATTCATCACATAACTCATCAATTCTAGTGTTCTTGAACTCACTTCCATTATTACTTCTAACTTTCTTGATTGTTGTTTCAAACTCATTGTGAATGCCTTTGACAAATGATTTGAATGTTGCAAACACATCACTCTTATCAACAAGAAAGAACACTCATGTGTATCTAGTGAAATCATCCACAATCATAAATACATATTTGTTTCCTCCAATGCTAGTGTATGTGGTTGGTCCAAACAAGTCCATGTGCATCAACTCAAATGCCTTAGATGTGCTCATTATGCTCTTCTTAGGATGTGTATTACCTACTTGCTTTCTGGCTTGACATGCACTACATAGCTTATCCTTTTCAAATGTGATATCTTTCAAGCCTTTAACTAGGTCATGCTTAATCAACTTATTCAATTGTTTTATTCCAACATGACCAAGCCTTCTATGCCATAACCAACCCATGCTAGACTTAGTGATCAAACATGTTGACAATTGAGCTTCTATAGCATTGAAATCAACTAAGTATAGATTCTCATATCTAAATCCTTTGAATATCAAGTTAGAGTCATCTACACTTATGATCTCTATATCATCCACACCAAATATGCACTTGAAACCAAAATCACACAATTGAACTATCGACAATAGGTTGAAGTTCAAGCTCTCTACTAGTAGCACATTAGAAATGCTCAAATCATTGGATATTGCAATCTTACCAAGCCCTTTGACCTTGCCTTTGCCATTGTCACCAAATGTGATACTATCAATTCCATTGCTCTTGCTTTCATTGACTGAATTGAACATTCTTGAATCACCGGTCATGTGTTGTGTGCACCCACTATCAAACACCCAATGCCTTCCTCCGGCTTTATAATTTATCTACAAAAGAAGATCAATTCTTTTTAGGTACCCAAACTTGTTTGGGTCCTTGAAGGTTAGTTACCAAGGTCTTTGGTACCCAAATGGCCTTCTTCTTTAAGCCCACAATTGGTGTACCAATAAACTTAGCCTTCACACCATTGACACCCTTATAAAGCATGTAACAAGAATCAAATTTGATCGAGGATACATTAGGTAGCTTGTTCTTATTAGTCTTGCAATTGTGCTCTATATGCCCAACTTGCTTACATCTATTGCAAAACCGACCATTGCCCTTCACAAAGCTAGCTTTGGGAGTGACAAAGGTTGCCTTGTCTTTCTTGGGGGTATAGCCTAATCCCTCTTTGTTGAGAGAAAATCTTTGGCTACCCAAGCACTTTAGCAAGTGGGCTTCTCTACCATAGGCATTGCCTAAGGCATGAGTGAGCTCATTCACCTCCTTCTTGAGTGTTTCATTTTTCACCATAAGTGAGGCATCATAAGTGAGACCATCACTCAAGGGTAAAGTGGAAGTAGTAGTGCTACAAGAAGTGTTAGTGGGAGCAATAAAAATATATTCATCAATAAGATCACATGTTGGTCCCACATCACATGATATGACACTTGCTCCTTCTTGGCTTCCTCCACTTTGACTTGCTCAATGAGAGAGGAGTGAGCCTTTTCAAGCTTAGAGTGAGATTTACCAAGCTTCTCATGGGCTTCCATTAGCCTCTCATGAGTGGCATTGAGCTCATCAAGGGATTGCTCAAGAAATTTGACTTTCTTGTTCAATTCCTTGCACTCCTTTCTCTTCATCTCAAAGCAAGTATGCACTTGCTCACACATGTCCATGAGCTCCTCCTTGGAGTACTTCTCATCATCATCATCACTCCTACAAGCATCACTTTCATATTCATCATCATCACTCACATCATATTTTATCTTGGTAGGTTTTGCCATAAGGCACGTCGATAGAGTGTCGAAGATGGAGGGCTTGTTGTTGATGGCGATGCTTGCTAGTGCTCTCTTGATAGATTTCTTGTCATCATCACTAGAGCTATCACTATCCGAAGAGCCATCACTATCCCATGTGACCAAATAGCCTCCACCCTTCTTCTTCTTTTGGAAGGTCATTCTCTTCTCCTTCTTTTCTTTCTTATCTTCCTTGTGCTTCTTCTTCTCATTCTCATCATTGTCACTATTGTATGGATAATTTGCTACTACATGATTGGGGCTCTTGCAATTATAGCATCTTCTCACATACTCTTTCTTCTTGGTATGATCTCTTCTCTTTCTTGCACCATAGCCCTTTTTCTTCATGAATTTTTCCATCTTGCGCACAAAGAGAGCCATAGCTTCATCATCAATATCACTAAGATCATCATCATCACTTGATTCTTTCTTGGACTTGCCCTTGTTCTTTGATGATGATGAGCTAGCCTTGAATGCTATGCTTTTCTTCTTCTTGTCTTCTTCTTCCTTCTTGTCATCCCCCTCCCTTTCCACACGGTATGTCTCTTATGTCATGACATCACCTAGTACTTGGTTAGGGGTAATATCCTTCAATCCTCCTCTTATGATGAGCAATCTCAACATCTCAAATCTTGGAGGTAAGCACATCAAGAATCGATGGGAGACATCATCATCCTTGATCTTTTCTCCCAAAGCCTTCAAGTCATTGACAATTACTTGTAGTCGATGGAACATCTCCGGCGGAATGCTCTCATCATCCTTCATCTTGAAACTTGTCAACTTGTCCTTGAGGATGTACAACTTGGCACTCTTCACCGTCGATGTGCCCTCATATGTTTCCTCCAATCTCTTCCACACCTCATTTGCTCTTTCATAATCCTTGATTTGCTCAAACACCTTGGAATCAATAGCATTGTATATGGTGTTGAGAGCCATTGTATTTCATTGCTTGTTGATCTTATCTTGGTTGGTTGGATCATCGGGATCAATGATAGCATAGTCATTCTCGGTCACTTCCCATACTTGATCATTGATTGAACCAAGATACATCATCATCTTTCTCTTCCAATAATCATAGCATGTGCCATCAAAGAATGGTGGTTTGCCCCCCACATAGTTGAACACAACTTGAGCCATAATTTGACACCGAGGTTGTTAAGCCTTCAATCAAACGGTGACCACGGCTTTGATACCACTTGAAAGGTTCTAATATGGCTAGAGGGGGGGTGAATAGCCTATTTAAAATCTACAAATCAATTGGAGCAATTTGATTAGTATGACAAATAGCGTAATGCAAACTTACTCTAGCTCTACAGGGGTTGTAAGCCACCTATCCAATAATTCTAGTTGCAATGATTACTAAGGCACCCAAACTTGCTATGTAACTACTCACTAAGAGCTCTCAATCTTGCTACTCTAAAGAGCTCAACTAGATGAATGTAAATAATAAAACAAGCTCTCAATTCTAATTATACTAAAGAGCTTATATCAACTAGTTTGCAAGAATGTAAATAGGTGAGTAGGGTAATTGTACCGCCGTGTAGGGGATGAACCAATCACAAGATGAAGATTAAGCCAATCACCGGGAGAATGCAAATGACAAGAGACAATCGATTTTCTTCCGAGGTTCACGTGCTTGCCAACACGCTACGTCCCTGTTGTGTCGACCAACACTTGGTGGTTCGGCGGCTAAGAGGTGTTTCATAAACCTCGTCCACATGATAGGACACCGCAAGAACTGACCCACAAGTGAGGTAACTCAATGACACGAGCAATTTACTAGAGTTACCTTTTGACACTCCACCGGGGAGGGTACAACTCCCCTTACAATCACCGAAGGCGACCATGAACAATCACCACCTCGTGCCGATCCTCCACTGCTGCACCGAGCCATCTAGGTGGTGGCAACCACCAAGAGTAACAAGCGAAATCCACAGCGCAATACGAATACCAAGTGCCTCTAGATGCAATCACTCAAGCAATGCACTTGGATTCTCTCCCAATCTCACAAAGATGATGAATCAATGATGGAGATGAGTGGAAGGACTTTGGCTAAGCTCACAAGGTTGCTATGTCAATGAAAATGTGCAAGGGTTGGAGCTACAACCGGCCATGGGGCTAAATAGAAGCCCCCATGGAATAGAGCCGATATACCTCTTCACTGGGCAAAACGCGCTTTGACCGGACGCTCCGGTCATACTGACCGGACCCTGAACTCAGTGTCCGGTCCACTAATTTATGCCATGTGTCACTCTGAGTTAAAACTGAACCGTCAGATCACAATGGCTAAGTGCTGACCGGACGCTCTGGCTAAACTGACCGGACGCTAGAGCCTCAACGTTCGGTCGAGTACAGTAAGGGTACAAATCTATTTTTCTTGGATCGGACGCGTCCGGTCCACCTCGACCGGACATAGCCCAGCGTCCGGTGGTATACCCTAGCTACTATACCGCCAAGTCAGCGTGATCGGACGCAGGCAGTCAGCGTCCGATGCATTCAGATTCAGCGTCTGGTCACTTGATCGACGCTGGCATCTCCTCTGTCTTCTTCACCCTTGCTCAAATGTGCTAATCACCAAGTGTATCACCTTGTGCACATGTGTTAGCATATTTTCTCAAACATTTTCAAGGGTGTTAGCACTCTACTAGATCCTAAATGCATATGCAATGAATTAGAGCATCTGGTGGCACTTTGATAACCGTATTTCGATACGAGTTTCACTCGTCTTAATAGTACAACTATCTATCCTAAATATGATCACACTCACTAAGTGTCTTGATCACTAAAACAAAATGGCTCCTACATTTTATACCTTTGCCTTGAGCCTTTTGTTTTTCTCTTTCTTCTTTTCCAAGCTTAAGCATTTGACCATCACCATGCCATCACCATTGTCATGATCTTCGCCATTGCTTCATCACTTGGAGTAGTGCTACCTATCTCATAATCATCTTGATAAACTAGGTTAGCACTTAGGGTTTCATCAATTAACCAAAACCAAACTAGAGCTTTCACCAGTCCACCGCCGGCAGCGTTGAAGCCAACCCCGGCTGCGCCTAGGCCAGTGCCTAGGACAACACCTGACGCGCCTAGGCCGGCAGCGCCCAGGCCAGCTCCCGTTGCGCCCAGACTGGCCGCGCCCAGGCCAGAGGTTTCCGCGACCATGCCGTCCAGCGTTTTCAGACCACCCATGAGGTGCTCTGTGGATTTGGTGGATCTGGGAGCTAGATCTATGTTTTTTTGGATCTAGAGTTCGCAGAGCTAGACTGTTTGGAGGGAAAAACTAGGAGTAGAGCTGTTTTGTTGGATCTAAAGTTGCATGGAGCTCTGCCAAAAAGGCTCTATGTCCTCCCTTTTTTTGATGGGTAATGGGTTTCATGATGCCCACTCTACACTACAACATTGTTTGTAGCTAATAACTATGAAAAATTATGGTTAAGAATACCAAGGATTTTCTAAGGTGGTGACTGATGAGGGAAGAAACTACTTTGTTTTATGGGACGGTCTATAATTTTAACTTTTACTTCATCCAATGGTTCTTTTGAAACTATCGAGCAAGAGAGCTTTACCAACTATATTGCTAAAGAGGAAGGCTTAGACTAGGCAAACAACAGCTTCAAAAGCAGTAACAACGGAAAACATCATCTACCACAACTAAAAAAACTCTAGTAACAACTGAAGGACCGCCATGACACCTAAAAGAGTAGGGTGAATTAGGCAACTTAAAAACTAATGGCCGCTAAAAAACTACTTATCAAAACACATACAAGATATCTATCTAGATATGCAACTAAGATTTTGCTAAGTGTTTGCTATCTCTATAGTAATTTCGTGACTAAGCCTAGAGCAAAATGCCAATTGAGTGGTCTAACTAGCTTAAGCACTTTGCAAAGCACTACGCTAATCACCTACTTCGTAAAGCGCTACAGTTAGAGGATTATCACTGCTGAATAAATCAACAAACCGGTGGTGACATGACGTCATCACACAGCCGGATTAAGCGACGATGACAACCCATGACTTCTACCAGTTTCAAACCATTGGTGATAACCATGGTTATCACAATCGATATTTCACTGAGGGCCAAAACCAATGTTGCTGTAGTAGTCCTTGTGTTCATCAATAACCAAAACCTGAACTAAGAGCCTCGATACATTAAACTACTAACTCAGAACATTTAGGATATGGTGCTTAATATACGTACTCCTACAATGGAGAGGAGGTGTTCAACGAGAAAACAATTCTTATTAGGTTGATACTAAGTTTGCTCTTGATGGTTGAATCTATTAAAAGGTGATTACAGGAATCAGTTATTAAACTTACCTAAACATCTTAGATGGTTGAATTTTCTACAAGATAGTTAAACTTACTCATAAAACACCTTTCGGGTTTGTTTGGCTACACATGTATTTACCTTGGATTAAGTGAATACATATCTAGCCAAACAAAACCTTATATTGCATTAAAGGGATTGACATTAGACATGTCTAACATGGCTCATTGAGGTGCAGTGTGCAGAGGAGGTAGAGGTGGGATGAAAGAAAGAAAATTATGGCTTTACCTATTCCTAGTTTATATTAAAAAAACTAAAAACAACTCCTCATCACCGTATACGCAAAGCCTAAGCTTCACCAACCTTTTATATTAAAATTTATATTATTGCAAATTTCTCCTTTTAACCACTACTAATAATGTTTAAGAACATTTAAAAAATAGAGTTCTGTATCAATCTTATTTACTTGCTATAATAATCTATTTTAAGGAGATTTTAAAGATGGTCCACACGTTGCAAACTCGCCTAAACGCTACGGAGCCGATGTAAACCGGCGGCGCCAACCGGCAAGGAAAAGCGCTGCAAAAGCAAAGCTATAAAAAACAATTTAAATTAAATCGTAAAAAGACATGTCTACAGCTACAGGCGAAGGAAAGAGAAGAAGAAGAGTCAAGGGGGGAAAGAGGAAAAGAGAAGAAAAGAAAAAAAAAAGGAAGATTTTTGTAAGAAAAAGGCAAGGCGGGCACCGGGCAGAGATGGTGGTGGTGGGAGGCGAGCCGCGAGCGGGTGGGCGGTGGCAGCGCAAACAAGCAAGCCTGCCTTCCAATTAACTCCTTCCCACCTTCCCCTCCGTCCTCCCTCCTCCGATTCCCAAATCCTCGCCTCCAATTCCGATCCTCCGATCCCCGTTCCTGCACCACACACCCTCGCGCTCGGCTAATCCGGCGGCATGCGGCGCGGCGACGGCGTGGCGGCGGCGGAGGCCGACGGTGATGTGGAGTCGCGGTTCCGCGGGGTGCGGAAGAGGCCGTGGGGCCGGTACGCCGCGGAGATCCGTGACCCGGCGAAGAAGGCGCGCGTCTGGCTCGGCACATTCGACTCCGCCGAGGACGCCGCCCGCGCCTACGACGCCGCAGCGCGGATGCTTCGCGGGCCCAAGGCCAGGACCAACTTCCCGCTCCACGCCGCAGCCGCCGATGCCCACCACCATCACCTCCACATGCCCACCGCCGCCGCCGCCGCCGCAGCCGCAGCAGCACCGTACACGACATATCCCACCGCCACGGGCGTCTCGACGCCGCCGCCGGTCGCCAGGCCGGCTTGCAGCAGCCTCAGCTCCACCGTGGAGTCCTTCGGCGGCGCGCGGCCGCGGCCCCCGCCGCCGCCGATCCCCGACGGCGACTGCCGCAGCGACTGCGGCTCCTCGGCCTCGGTCGTGGACGACGACTGCACGGACGCGGCCGCCTCTGCCTCTCTGTCGTGCCCGTTCCCGCTCCCGTTCGACCTCAACCTGCCCCCCGGCGGCGGCGGCTGCGGAGCCGGCGTCGGGTTTTACGCCGATGAGGAGGATGAGCTCAGGCTGACGGCGCTGCGGCTGTGACGTCGAGCTCAATTGAGCGAGCCGCTGCTTAGAGAAAGAGGAAAAGGAGAAAAATATTTGGTTCTTCCGTTCTCTCGTAGCCGACACGAACTCTCCCTCCACTACGATGTTGTTGTTGTTTACTTGATCTGTTGATGATTACTATTTGCCTGAATCCTGGTCGACTTATCTGCATGCTTGCCTGCTTGTTTTCGGGCGATTGAGGATATCGCCTAATCTTGCAGCAGCTGTTGTACTGTAATATAGCAACATTTTACTTCCTCTTGTGAGGAAAGAGACAGACAAAGTAACTTATTTCAATCTTTAGCTACATTTTCCCTTCTTGTTTTTACTCTTCATTCAAGTATCACTTGTTTGGAATTGAGGAACTGAAAAAAAAAAATCATTGAAAAGGAATGGCCAAAATGTGGAGATCAAAGTTGTGTGAACAAATGAAGTTCAACCACATTTCAACCAATATATTTCTTCATTCTCAGATACCATGAACAAATTTACTTTGCTTTTCTTTAGAGACCATAAACCTAACTATCCTAAATTCCTGGTGCTTGTGCTACTAACTTGTTATTACAGTGATCCACAATTTCAGTTTGTATTACTACTTATGCATTGTAGCAGTTTCCCATAATAGAACAAATGATGCTTCTATTTGTGTCATTGAAAGTAAATTTAGTGGCTAACTTTTGATTTCTTAAGCTGTAAACAACATTGGCTATAGATAGTGGGTCTGTTGAAAACTGCATCCAAAGCAGTTTGCATCAATAATTTGGAATATGGTTACAAATTAAACATTAGCTGAAAACATAAAAAGTCACGCTGAAAGTAGAAGATTCTACTTGGTGCTGTACTGCCTCATGGCACATCTGACAGATTCATATAAAGCATCATGATGCTAAGTTATTTGCAGGATCAACTACTACAACTATCAAAGCATTGCTAATAGCATCAATTGGGGTGGCATAGCATAAAAAGTGGAAGGTATTTGGATATACTTTCCTATTATTGGCAGTTTCTTGTCTGTTATTTATATTTACTAACGAATTGAACAGATGTTGTACATTTCAGGTTAGGTTTGTTCTGTCATTTGTACATTGAAGGATGGTGACGCAATGGTAGTCATATTCTGTCTCTTAGTCTCTTATTGTTTGGAAGCAGGAACAAGTTTGTGACCTTTGTAGATATTGTTTGGTTACCTTGTCATGCAATGGTATATTTGCTTGGAGTGACATTTTAATTGCGAAGACTAAAGCTCTGTTTGGAGGTGATCTTTATGCGCTTGCCTCTTCTAAACAAAAATCTTAGTTTTTAACAAAAATAATATGGCTTAAATCTTGCTTGATCCTCAAACATTTCTAGTCTTCAGTAGGTAGTAATATTATCTTGATATGATTTTCACTTATACTGGGATAAGACAAAACTGCTCCTTTCTACTCCCTCTGTTCCAAAGTTATCAGCACTTTAGCTATGTCCTAAGTCAAACTTCTCTAACTTTGACCACTTTTGTTTTTTAGAAAAATGCACCAACATCTACAAAATCAAACTAGTATCGTTAAATTCTCCACGAAATATGTCTTGATAGTGCATTTATTTGAACTTGTAGATGTTATAATATATTTTAAAAAGAACGGTCGAAGTTAGAGAAGTTTAATTATAGACAAAGCAAAAGTGGCCTATAATTTGGATAAGAGGCAGTATTATTAACCTTGTGAGTATCTTCGTTTATGTGAAATTTGGGATTTAGGTGTCTCCTAAAAGGCATGCTCTGGCTAGCACTATGGCAAGCAAAACCGTCCTATTGCTGACCCAATAATCCTGTAGTACTCGGCCAGTGGACCTTAGCATGATGAATTCAACCAATGAAGAGTAAGTGTAAACCTAGGATGCATTCAATCAAATCATATTCCACTTCGACCAACAGTACCAAGGGTATATATTGTTAGCTGTCAGCACGTGACTATAGCCTCTTGATGACTGTGCTGACTCGGGGTTGAGTGAAATGTATTGATTAAATATGGAATGTGAGCAAAACATATGATAATATGACAAAGGCTGCCTTGTTGTATTGAAGGCAAGGGAATATGGCATTGTTTTCTTAAATGTTATGCTATTGGATAGTGATAGTTATGGTGGTTATGACTATAGTAATGTACACCCAGGTTCAGGTTTGTTTGGAGAATGGACTTTATTAAGTTTAGCATCTCGTCTTAGAATCGCCTTTTTCTTTTTCGATTTGTGTATTTTCATGCCATTTATAAATATTTTACTCATTGAAATAATATACTAAAGATAAACTTTTTTTTCTTTTGAGAATCTTAAATAATTATTACTATGACATTTTTCTGGCAGCTTCTGCTTGCATACTGCTTGATAATGACTTTTGGAGCCCCTGCCCTGAACACACCATGACGGAGCACTGATGTGATCAGACTGTAAACTGCAATGCCCTCTGCTAATTTGCTGGGGGTAGAGGGCCAATCTGTGAAAGGAGTCTAGGTGCAAGAATTCCATGGAACTTGTTTGTCAGAGGCACTCGTTTGTCGAGTCTTAAAACAAGTAGCTATGGTGTCAGTGTGTCACTTGAAAGCAGTTTCTTCTTGCTAATATCCAGATCAAAGGTTCAAAGACAATGTAACATTACCTCATTACTGTTGAAGGGCCGAAGAATTTTGTAAGATAAGTTATAATTATTTATTGATTTATTGAAAAGTAGAGCAGGTTATACATCTGGTTTGCTTTTATTTCATTACTTTGATCAGAATTGTACTATGCAGTTTATTTTGTTTTTTCTGAACAATGGCTTCCATATTTTAGTGACTAATCACTACTAGTGGATATTATTTCTTTTCTTGTTAATATTATAATTTAATGCTGTTTTTTTATGATGGTGTTGGTGTATTGCTTCTGCGGTTGATCTAGATGGTTATCTTAAACTTGAGTTTCTTTTTTTGAATAATGATGCAATCATATTTTAATGATTTATTTCTTTTCTCGTTAACGTTAAACATGTCTTACAGTAATTTAATGCTGTTGGTGTTTTGCTTCTCCACTGTTGATCTAGATAGTTATCTTGGTGATTTGTGAGTTCAATGTAGATGGTCATGAAATCTATTTTGCCATGTCTGGTCTTAGCTACTTCTTCTGTCCCGAAATAGAAGATGTTCTTGTTTCCCAAGAAATCAATTTTTTTTAGACTTTGACTAATTATATATAAAAAAATACTAATATTCATAATGCATAATTATTATAATTAGATAGATTTTTTAATATACTTTCATAATAAGTGTATTTGGAAATATAAATGTTGCACGCATTTTCTGTTGAGAAAGTTTAACCTGTATGCATCCCATGGTGTCTTTCTTTTTCTGGGATGGAGGGAGTACGCTTTAATGAACGTACTAGATTTGCCTCTCCTACAAATCATTAATCTTATTGAATTTGTTTATTTCTTTGACCTGTGATTTCATCATAATATATGTTATTTTTTTTATTATAACATAGATAGATTTTACCTTTGCAGTTATCACCTCGAGAGCTGATTTTGCTTGTTGCTAAGGATTTTGTCAACGGCAAATATACTTTTGTGTTTGGTGTTCCACTCTCCGACATGTAGTTTGATTCTTTCCCCATGAAAACCTGTTGGGGTCATTAATTTGATTTGCCACTTGTTCCAGTAGGCCCAACAATTTAGTCGTCCACTTGTGTGGGGTTACGATTCAGCACTGCAAAAACATCTCTTATCCCTGGTTTACTGTAGCGCCAACTTTCAGGGAACTAATGGCCATCCTGATGACCATCTTATGCTGCGTCTTCTATATTTTGTCAGATATAGTGAGCTCTGTTTCTGTTTTCCCTTTCTTTATTATGTGCAGTAGTTTCTCGTGCAATTTTTTATGTTCATTGGCTTCAGGCATGTGAAGGGCGGGCTTGGTGACCGAAAGGTTTCGGGCTCGAGTCGCGGTCTTCTCGCATTGCACAGGCAAGGTTAAAGCTTGCCACTGACATCCTTTCCCAGACCCCACACAGAGCAGGAGCTGCACTGGGTACGTCTATTTTTTATTGGTTTCAGGCATGTAACCAACCCATCACACCCTGATACTCGGGAGCCTCGAGAAATCGAGATTGCCGCCAACTTGTTTCCAGGAAGATGCGATATAAGTTGGGCTGAAAGTTACCAGATTTGATGAGTTGGGATGTACGGAATCCCATTTTGAAACGAAAGATCGCACAGCACAGGCTTGCTTATTGGATCAGCAATCAGGAAGCCCATATGTATGTTTTTCAATGTTCACACCGCATGTACGAACCCCCCCCCCCCCCCCCCCCCCCCCCCCCGAGTATATTTGTGATGGGCGTAGGTTAATTTGCAGAGATCCCAGGTGGAGAAGGGAGCAGGAGGAGGTCAAGCCGTCAAGGGCGGAGGGGCAAGGCCATGGCCAGCTGCCACGACCACGAGAGAGCAAGATGAAAGCGAGGATACGACGGGGCAGCGGCCAACCACTGTCCATCCTCGGTCCTCGCTTCCTGTCCTCGGTAGGTAGGCAGGGCAGGCGAGGAGGTGTTAAGGCCCTGAGCTGTCTCCTCTCCTCTCCTTCCTCACGCCGCGGACCCGCAGTTGCGAAGGTTGCTGCTAGCTGGGGCCCGTGCGTGTCTGGCTGCTCCGGCGGCCGGTTGGCCGGTTGGGGCGCCTCTAACCAGGGAGCTGCTCAGTTGTTGATAGCTCGCACCTCCCAGCTGCGCAACCAAACCCAAGCATACAGGCGTCTCCTCGGCAGACTCCGACCGCTGCCCTGCCTTGGAAATCCATCGTCGTCCCACCTCGCCTTCTCCTTCCGTCCCCCGGCCGCCCGCCGCGCGCGTTCTCCTCTCTTTCCTCTTGACAGGGAGGAAAGGGGGAGCGGCAAACGGAGAGGAGGTCAGGAGGAGGAGGACCGGAGGTGGTGCAGCAACAACCAGTAGGGCCCGGCCGGCCTCGTCCGTCCGTCGTCGTCGCCCTCCTCTCCAGCCAATCCTTCTCCAGGCGCGCACACAGTCACACACCAACGACAACATGGCTGCTGTAAGTAACACAACATGGCTGCTGTAGGTAACATTTCCCATAGGCCATAGATTAGGCACCTCAATTGGGTGGCATCGTTTGCTTGTCCCTGCATCCAGAATGATGGCATTGGCATAGCACTGGGACGGACGGTTGCTCCGGCTGGCATCGGCATGGCAGCATGGGCACGCGTGTTAATGCCGTCTATTTCATTACTACTACTCCATGCATGCCTGCTGCTGCATGATGTCGTAAGTGGTTTTTTTTCCTTCAGTTTTTACTACTACGACGAAGCTAGTAGGATACAGGAGTACTGTGCTACGCTGCATGATGACCACAATTCACATTGGGATCATCTTTGGCTCCTTCCAGCCCGGAACCCTGCCCATGTGCCCCCATGTTGCTGATGATGATTGCCACCTTATGCATCCATCATCCATGCGAGGTTAGTTCGGTTTGGTGATGGTCATTGTTTTTTTTTTCTTAAATAGGCAAGAGCATTACGTATCATAAGACAGAAGTTATAAAATACACGAGAGACCGTCCCCTGGCTGACAGTTACCTCAAAGCGACTACATTTTGACTATGAAAACCTTGGGATCCATTGGAATAAACCTAAACTACGCGTGGGCCTATGGTGCCATGGGCGAAGGTCGGCGAGCTGTTCCACCAGTCATCGCCCTAGATGCTAGGAACAACTCATCGAGAGGCTCGACGTTTGCTACCGATAGGGTGCCCTAGAAGTACGAGTCGTACGAACGCTTGGCCACTGAGGAAATCGGTCCTTGTGGTGCCAGGAACCCTATCTTCTTCATGAGCAATATTTTTCAAGCTTCGTCGTGTTTGGACGTCGAGATGTGGTTCATCTGCTCTTAAGACTATCTCTAACAACATCACCCAAAATACAAGACCCATTCCATGTTTGGGTAGCGCTACATGCAAATGGTTCAATATCCATTTTTGGTCTTCTCCAGCAACAGAACCCAAAAGAGAACCCTTTATGTAAATGAGTCTACAGGAGAGAGGATACTCATATTTGGGTTGTGCCTCTGCTGTAACCTAAAATATGTCTCGCATATAGATATTCTGTTGGAGGCTAATACAGTAACATCCACGACCCATTTTGGGTTTGGGTCTTCATATAGATCATCCTTTGGAGATAGTCTAATAGGTATATTGGTCTGCTTTGGTGCCGGCTTCTGGGCGGGGAGTTTGATGAGTGCTCAGTCACCATGATTATTCAGCATTTCAGCAAGGCGTAAGAGCATGGGTAACAGCCAATATCTGACCACCACCGTGTCACCTGTACATACTTCGCTTGGACGCATCCAAATTCAATCATTGCTAGGCCTTGTTTAGATTTCAAATTCAAGTTTTTTCACTCTCTCTCCATCACATCAATTTTTAGCCGCTTGCATGGAGCATTAAATGTAGATAAAAAAATAACTAATTGTACAGTTTAGTTCGAAATCACGAGATGAATCTTTTGAGCTTAGTTGGTCCACAATTAGACAATATTTATCAAATAAGACAAAAATGTTACTATTCATCAGGTTGAAATTTTTTGCAATCTAAACATACCCTAGGCCCTGTTTAGTTCCCTCCCAAAACGCCAAATTTTTCAAGATTCCCCGTCACATCGAATACGAAAACGCATGCATGAAGCATTAAATATAAATAAAAAATAAAACTAATTACACAGTTTAGACGAAATCCACGAGACGAATCTTTTAAGCCTAATTAGACTATGATTGGACACTAATTACCAAATAACAACAAAACTGCTACAGTGTTCATTTTGCAAAAAAAAATTGCATCTAAACTGGGCCCTAGTATCTGAACATGGGGGCGCCGCGCCTGACTTTCCCAGGCGGCGCCGCCGGCACATGGCGTGTGATCCCGTGCTTGCATTGGACGGCTCGCCGCTCGCGTAGTCATCACGAGGCCACCCACCCATGTGCCGCGCCGCGCGCCCTTGGCCCTTGCTCCGGACTCCAAGCCCGCTGCCGTTGGTGGATGGCGGTCGAGCTCGAGGCTCGAGCACACGGGAAACGGAAACCAGCGAGCAGCGACGAGGAGTACGTGCCAGACGTCGCGGCGGCTCCTCAGTCCTCGATCACAATTCACACGGGAGGGCGACTTGCACGATGCACCCGTCGTCTGCCGTCGTTACGGACGATGGTTGCATTGGCACGAGTGGATTGCGTGCATCCGGTCCGGATGGATGAGTTCAGTTTAGCCTACGTACCCCTGGCCCTGGAGGCTGAGTTTCAGCTAAGCGAGTACTCCTAGATTATATTATTTGCGATGCACCATTGAGGTACCTGACTAGAAAGTAGCGTGGCCTTGCCGCGTGGTCCTGTGTGGTGCTTGTATCCTGAAGCTAATAATTATATTGTAATTAGTATAACTTAGCTTCTGTGGAGAATAAATAGTAGTAGTACAATATAATTATACATATCAATGGAGTTGATGTTGATCGTTGCCATTACAGAGGATAATAGCTGGAGTCTCTTTTTTTTTCAATTAAGAACTATGCACGACACCCATCATTGTGAAATTAAGAATTGTATATATAGGATCGTGAAGCCGGTAGAATCACTCAATTGTTTTATTTTATGTGTGTTATGGGTAAGCTAGCATAAAAATTTCATAGCAATTTGAATAAAGAAACTAACTCTATTAATTTTTTTAGAAAACTCCTGAGAAATCTAGATCCACATTAATAGCAAAAAATTACACTAAAACATGTGATGTTATGTGTTTACAGTGCAGTGCTAGTTGTGTAGAGTTCAACAAACTTGGTTTGACATTTTTAAATTTTTATTTGTTTTATTATGTTATTTACAAAATTTCAATCGTTTTAGATAAATAACAAATTCGCAGGAAATTAGAAAAATGTCGTCGGGCTGAATTCGGCCAAGTAAGGCCCAGGTTCGGCGGGAAACAGGCCCGAGCGGGAGGCAGGCCGGCCCATTCAAAAGGCCTGGATTGCGGGTTGATTTTGGTAAATTTCGAGGGCTTTTTTGCAAAAAAACTTGAGAGGAGGTCTGGACTACGGGTTGATTCGACTAAAGTTCGAGGGTTTGTTTGCAAAAAACCACGCCTCGCACGCTCTAGGCCGTTCACGTGTCCGATCCGACAGCCGGGAACAGCTGGTGACGTGGCCACGCTCATCGGCCAGTTTTTTGGTGCAGGTTTCATATGTAAGGGCGCGTTTAGATGCAAAAATTTTTGGGTTTTGGCTACTATAGCACTTTCGTTTGTATTTGACAATTAGTATCTAATTATGAACTAATTAGGTTCGAAAGTTTCGTCTCGCGATTTCTCACCCAACTGTGCAATTAGTTTTTTTTCGTCTACATTTGGTACTCCATGCATGTGCCATAAGATTTGATGTGATGGGTACTGCGCAAAAATATGTGGAAACTAAACACGCCCTAAATATAAAGATTTGCACTAGCTGTAGCTGTTTCGTCTGTGACGTGCCACTGCTCGCACGCATGTATTATTTCTGTCGTCGGTGTTAAGCAGCAGGGAGCTGTCCATGCACTGTCCTGTCATGTGCTGTTCTCTTGGTGTTTAAGGCAAATGCTGCTAGTACCAGTAGTTGGTTAACACGTAGTACAACTTTCATTTTTGACGTAGCCATACTTCTTTGTGTTTTCCTTTTCTTAAAATAAAAATGCAAATTCGTAGATAAGAAAATTGTGATGGCATCGAAGATTGTGTTTTTAACCGTAGTGTCCAATCTTCGAATTTGCAGCAACTGTTCATTTGAGACTCGTGCGTGATTGAATGCAGGCCGGGCACGCCGTGGTGCCCAAGTTCGGCCCCTGGGACGCCGAGAACATCGGCTACACCGTCTTCTTCGAGAAGGTGCGAAACAACAAGGCCCCGCCGGCGCCCGCTCCCAAGCCTTCTGCCGGCGGCAACGGAGGCTACGACTTCGATCCGTACGAGCACTACGAGAGCCTCAGCAGGAAGGTGCCGTCACGCCCGCCGAGCTCGCACGGCCACGCCCAGCCCGCCGCCGCAGCCAGGGCGCCGGCGCCGGTAGTGGCCGGTGCCGGCTACGACTTGGACCCGTACGAGCACTACGACAGCCTCAGCAGCAGGAACGTGCCCTCCCGCCCGCCAGGCTCGCACGGCCACGCGCCTGCTGCCGGCTACGACTACGACTTCGACCCCTACGAGCACTACGAGAATCTCAGCGCCAGGAACGTTCCTTCCCGGCCGCCGAGCTCGCACGGCCACGCGCCGCAGCCGCACCCCGGGCACGGGTACCACCGCCGGACCGGGAGCAACGGCAGCAATGCCGCGTCCAAGGCCAGCAGCCGCGGCAGCAAGTTCTCGCCGCCAAGGCCGTACCAGCCCAGGTACATCAGCAACGATAACAACAACGTCAGCTTCCCGCCACAGCCGCAAGGCGGCGGCCATGGCGCCCAATACCACCACAATCACCACCACCACCACGGTGCGCCGAGGGCAGCTTCCGCCTCGCCGTCGCCGTCGCCGCCGCGCCACCACCACCCGGCCCCGCCGCTGCTGCCGCGGCGCCCTAAGCCGTCGGCCGTGCCGAGGTTCGGCGTCTGGGACGAGCAGAACGCGGCGATGGCGGCGCAGGGCTTCACGGTGCAGTTCGAGAAGGTGAAGCGCCACCGGGAGGAGGCCAGCAGGACCGCCCCCGCGCCGCCGTCCGTGCAGCCGCCAACGAAGCTGCTGGCGCCTGACCACGCGGCGGCGGCACCACGCGCGCGGCGACACGGGAAGAGGAAGGCCGAGAGGTCCTTCATGTCCAGGATGTACAGGTGCCTGTTCCCAAGGGTCAGAGAGTGAGTGATCCGACGACCGACGGTAGTTACCACCACTCAGCCGTATACGTGTTCTTCGACAGAGATTGTATTGTACTACTTCAGGATTTGTTCGTTCTTTGTTCATTACTATGTTGGCGCTGCCTCCTCCTCCTCCGGCATTCAAATTTGTCTCCAGCTGCAACCTTTGGCGCTTTGGTGACGAGCCAGCTAGCGCCTGCCACCATGGCCAGTGCAGGCTCAGCTTTGCGACCGGCCGGCCAGCTTCTGTTGGAAAACACTAGGGGATAGGATCGTATGTTCATGCTTCCGGTGGAACACACTACGCATATAGGATCGTATGTTCACTCGATCGTCCATCAACCTGCTCGCTCGTTTTTTCTTCGACATACAAAAACTTCTACAAAAAGAAAAACAACCGCATTTAGGAAAGAATCTCTCTATAGCCGTGCTCCTAATTATCATCGTGCCCGTTGGTATCACTACGTCAAAAAGGGTTTTTTAGAGACGGTTGTAGACCATTTGTAGGGGCGGTTTGCCCAGCCACCTCTACGCAAGGGTCTCTACAAATCATGTATTTGTAGGGGCGGCTGGTGTTTCCAGCCGCCCCTACAAATCGATTTGTAGGGGCGGGTCGTATTACCAGCCGCCCCTATAAATAGATTTGTAGGGACGGCTCGTATTACCAGTCGCCCCTACAAACATGTATTTATAGGGGCGGTTTAATCTAGAATCGCCCTACAGTACGTTTTTCCGCAAAAAAAATTAAATTTACAATTCAAAATCGCGTTGCCAAACGTGCCACGACCAACGTTCTGAACCGCGATCGCGTTGCCGAACGCCTCATGACCAATATTTCGAACCGCGTTCGTGTTGCCGAACGCCCCCGCGACCAGCGTTCCGAACCGTGTTCGCGTTGCCGAACGCCCCGCGACCGTGACTACAAGCACAAGAGTATTCTATAAACTACAATTACAAGTCAAATTCACAAGAATATATACAATCCATCATTAAATATATAAATTCCATACACATTGTTATCAACGTCCTAGAGCTAGTCTTTCAGTCTCACGAAGGTGTTGGTACTGAGGATTTATACCTAACTCAGACTCTCGGTCATGGTAGGCGCCTCTGACGTGTACAATCTGGTACAATATGAAGTTGTAAAGATCACCGACGAGTTCTAAGACTTGGTCATCCTTGTATGTGTCTCTTTTCATTCCTTTCTCTTCTCTCCACTATAAGAGAACAAGTTTCGGTTTAATATTTCATACCATTTATGAAGTTTTTATACTACGGGTGAAGAGATTCAAACTTACCCTTAAGGAGTGTCTCCTGTAGGCACCGGTGTTACTCATTATAGAACATATATAGTATCCACAATGTACACTCCCAGGCTTCTGTTTGGGGCACTGTGTGTTTTGCATATGAAAATGTTAAGTAATGCTTTTGACAGCCATGTAATGGAGTACTGAAGAAGTAAGTTACACTTACCGCACATAGTATTTTTATAGCCAGCTTTTTCTTCCTTGTGGATCATGCCTTCCATAATGATTAGTGACATAGAACCTAAATGCCCTGTTCGAATTATTTTAGCAAATACAACTTGTTAGTATCCAAAAGTGAACGTTGCAAATATGTATACAAACATATAAGCTAATGAGGATTGCCGATATGTATACGTCTTGAGAATCGATATGAAGTCTTTGTATGTCGCCGGGTCCTTATCTAATGAATCAAAGACCCATGCCATGCTCCTCCCAACATCGACGGCTATACAAATCCAGTGGTTGTTGCATGAATTTAATCATAGAACTAGATAAGCTCTTTTGCATCGAATAAAATATATCGAACAAAGCTTTAAGTATAGAGTTGAGCTTACTCGAAGTTGTATGGTAGCCATATAGTAGAGTGTTGTTGGAGCTTTTTGAAAGTCAGGGCAATGTATGCCGTAACCTTAAGGGACTCTTCCCTTAGTTTTACCGTACGGATATGCTCTTTCTCCCGAAGAGTCTTTGCATCAGCTAGCTCTTTGGCATCAAGTGTCCACCGTTTAGGGTAATTGAAATTTGTTTGGGCTATAGCTTGAGGATCCACATATCCGACTTTTACACTTAGCATTTGTTTAACAATATGCACTTGCATTCTATAAATCATGGCGTGGGTTAGTTACAACAAAATTCAAAGATTACATTCATATCATATCGAGAGGACAAGGACTTACAGGCACCACGTGCAAATTAGATTCATCTCCATTTCTCCTAGGTGAAAGCATGTTTACATGTCATTGAAGTCAAAGACAATTTTTCCAACTGGGCTTCCAAATGTGCCGGTGGGAAAGCATGCTTGTATGATATCTATGCTCGTTGGGAGAACACGCAAGTACCAATCATGGAACCTTCTCATTCCAAGTGGTAGGCGCTGGATGTCCCAGTTTAGTAGGAAGAGCTTGCCTCTTTCATATATTTTTGGGCAATCCTTTGACCATTTGATGGCATCAATATTTGGATACTGCTTTGTAATTTGGTGGAGTTTGCTAGTGATGGCCTCCTCAGAACTTCGTGATGGAACTTTTTTAACTTGGTTCTCAGGTTTGAGCTGGTCATGGGAATACCACTTGGACACCGACGAGACGTCTTTGATCGGAACATAAACTGGCCTTATGGTGATTGGATGCTTCTTTCGAAGTTCCCTTTCAGGCACGTCTTCATCTTCTTGTGCTGCAGCTTCTTCAGGAGGCACTCATTGTTCATGTATCGGCTGTGCTGGTTGAGAAGACTGTAGTATGTCTTGATGCACTTGCTCGGTACGAGCTGGAGAAGGTTGTGGCATCTCATCAGGCACATGCTCGCTAGAAGGCGGAGAAGAATGTGGCATCTCAGGAATATGGGGGTCACAAGACGGTAAAAATATCTCTCCGACCTCAACAACTCGCTCCAAATTTGGGAGAGGGGGGCGGCGAAGAAGCAGCCAATATAATGTCCCGTTTGTGCTAGAGGATGAACTGCCCCATAACGTCTCCGAGTAACACCAGCCCCTCAGGAGTTGCATAGTCTATCCTCCACTGCATAAACTCGGGCTTCACTGTATGCACCTCGACCCTAGTGTAGTCCAGAGATATCTTATTATTGTGGTGTAAGCCACTAGGAGGATGTGCCACACCCGTTGCCACCTCCATCACAGTGTTCTGCTGGCCGCTGAGAAACACCAAGGTGCAAGTAGTTGGTTCCCGTATGCGATCAACTGGGGTTGTGGCTGTAGTGGAACCTTGGCTGCTAGGAATTTTCGGAGGGCTGTCAACTAATGCTAGTTCTCTCGGCGGCGTCTCTAATATCCGTGGCTCCATAGACAGTCCTTGCTCCTCTAGCGCCTTCGCAACTAGAGCCTTCACTTGGAGCTCAAGACTAGTCTCCCAGTCTCGACCATGTTTCTTGTACATGTGCCTGTCCTCTTCGAATCCTTGCTTCCAGGTCATCCTTTTCCCTAGCCCTCTGGTGCGGCCCATGTGCTCCTTGTTTCCCAAGCCAAGGCTAAGCTCGTCCCTCTCTCTGGAAGGATTGAATGAGCCCTTCTCCTTGTCTTCAGCATATTTCAGTATCCTTGATACCGTCTCTTGGGTCTCTGGCTTATCAAACTTAAGATTACTGTCGGATGATTCTGTACTCCTCGCATATATCCAGTTCCTTGAGCGTACCTTCAAATTCATCACATTGATATTCCCAGCAGTTGTGGCCTCTTCGTCCATCTTCCTAAACTATTCTTCCTTGGCATAGTAGCCACTGAGGCCTAGATGATGGTGGTGTTTGTTCCTCTTCACCAGCTCGGTGTTACGGGCACTAAGCTCCAATGCCTTTGGTGAAGTCTTCTAAGCCACGAGCTTCTCCCATTGACTAGGAGTTATTTTGCCAAACTCATTAAAGGAAGTTAACCCCTTTTGGATATACTTCGTGTTGAGCTCCGTCCTCCAACGTCGGAATGACTCTTCCATCATCATAATAGCATTTTTTTATCAATTCGTGCTTACCCTCCGGAAATCTAAAATTGACCTTCAGCTGCCTATCCTATAGTGCATTCTTTGTGTTCTCTGGTACCTCTTTCCAGTTAGGGATTGCTGGGTTCAATTTATCTTTTACTAGGGCCCCGATCGCATTACAGAATTTTCCTCTTAATTCCTTTAGCTCAAGGATCTCCCTTGCTGGTCCGACATCCATTATCACATAGCATGCCTTATCTGGATATAGATTTCCTTTTCTATCCCCTCATTTCCTCTTAGACTTGGTAGTCGTGGTTGTGTCTTGAGTTTGTGGAGCAGAGGCATCGTGATCCGTCTCTGTGGCTGTTGCCTCTGCTCTCCTTTCCTCTACTCCGTCTTGTCCAGCGAGATGTCACGGATGTCGATGTTGTCTTTTCCAAGTTTCAGGAGGGACCTGTATATATGACAGGTCAAAGTGTTAGCAGAGGTAACACAGCCAAAGCTTTAGCAAAATTTACAAGCTAAAGTTTTTTCCCTACCTCCTCGTTCAGGTCAAAATCCTTGTCTAAATGTTCCTCCGTTGGCCTCCTTCTGGCTTCATGTGGGAAAGGATCCTCAGGACTTTCATATCCCTCTTCTAAGTCATCTTCTTCTTCTTCGCCTTCAACAGCCTCTCCTACTCTTCCTTCTGCTCCCCCTTCCTCCTTGTCACATTGCTCCTGAGTAAGCATCACTTCTAGATCCTTTTCTAACTTGTTATCGAACTACTCCTGAGTTAGCTGGTCCTCTAGTGCTTGCTCCTCATTGGTTGGGTGCTCATTATGCTTGGGGCATCGGGCTGCACTGTCTAGTGTTTGTGACATTATTTCGTGCTTTATTCTAATAGATGCAAGAAAGTATGCTTTAGGTACGCGAGAAGGTATAAGAAATCAAAAAGGGCTATAAACCAAAGTAGTCCTATAAAATAACAATATATAAAAAAAGAGTAGTAGCAGTGGTAGAGGCCTTAGAAACATGTCAATCATCATCTGATCTTGAACTTAGAGCATCAAGGCATCATAACAGAGAAGAGAGGAGAAGGTAATGTAGGGGCGGCTGCTAATGATGCCAAGTTCCTCACAAGTTCTTGATCATCAGCTCATATTCCATATAATGTATGGAGTTGGACAATTTTATCATCGGTAAAATAAAGGAGAGGAGAGGAGAGGAGAGGGGAGATTTGGCAAAAAAACCAACAGCTGCTTAGCAAACAAAGTGTAGCAGCTGATGGCAAAAGATAGGACAACAAGTCCTAGGCGAGTCCTGGGAGATTTGGCAAAAAAAGCAACAGTAGCCAATAGTTAGTAGCTAGAAGTAGCCACTTAGGAGTAGTAAGTAGAAAGTAGTTGAGTAGAGTAAGTGTAGCAATAGAGTGGTAGTAGTAGAGTAAGAGCAGCAACCACTTAGGAGTAGTAGTAGGAGCATCACTGAAAGTATAGCAGCAGTAGGAGTAGCTAGTATAGGGAGGAGTAATAGGAGTAGTAAGAGGAGTAGTAAGAGGAGGAGTAGTAGTAGGAGGAGGAGTAGTAGGAGTGGTAGGAGGAGGAGGAGTAGTAGCAGCAGCAGCAGCCACTACACACCAGCAATATATAAGAAAAAAAAACAGAGGAGTGGTAGTAGTAGAGTAAGAGCAGCAGCCACTTAGGAGTAGTAAGTAGTAGTAGTGAGTAGAAAGTAGTAGAGTAGAGTGGTAGTAGTAGGTGCTATAATGAAAGATTATATATATAAAAAGAGTAGTAGTAGTGGTAGAGGCCTTAGAAACATGTCAATCATCATCTGATCTTGAACTTGGAGCATCAAGGCATCATAACAAAGAAGAGAGGAGAAGGTAATGTAGGGGCAGCTGCTAATGATGCCAAGTTCCTCACAAGTTCTTGATCATCAGCTCATATTCCATATAATGTATGGACTTGGACAATTTCATCATCGGCAAAATAAAGGAGAGGAGAGGAGAGGGGAGATTTGGCAAAAAAACCAACAACTGCTTAGCAAACAAAGTGCAGCAGCTGATGGTAAAAGACAGGACAACAAGTCCTAGGCGAGTCCTAGGAGATTTGACAAAAAAAGCAACAGCAGCCAATAGTTAGTAGCTAGAAGTAGCCACTTAGGAGTAGTAAGTAGAAAGTAGTTGAGTAGAGTAAGTGTAGTAGTAGAGTGGTAGTAGTAGAGTAAGAGCAGCAGCCACTTAGGAGTAGTAGTAGGAGCATCATTGAAAGTATAGTAGCAGTAGGAGTAGCAAGTACAGGGAGGAGTAATAGGAGTAGTAAGAGGAGTAGTAGGAGTAGTAGTAGGAGTGGTAGGAGTAGTAGTAGTAGTAGCAGCAGCAGCCACTACACACCGGCAATATATAAGCAAAAAAACAGAGAAGGAGTGGTAGTAGTAGAGTAAGAGCAGCAGCCACTTAGGAGTATCAAGTAGTAGTAGTGAGTAGAAAGTAGTAGAGTAGAGTAAGTGTAGTAGTAGAGTGGTAGTAGTAGAGTAAGAGCAGCAGCCACTTAGGAGTAGTAGTAGGAGCATCACTGAAAGTATAGCAGCAGTAGGAGTAGCAAGTACAGGGAGGAGTAATAGGAGTAGTAAGAGGAGTAGTAGGAGTAGTAAGAGTAGGAGTAGTAGGAGGAGGAGTAGGAGGAGGAGTGGTAGGAGGAGTAGTAGTAGCAGCAACAGCCACTACACACTAGCAATATATAAGCAAAAAAAACAGAGAAGGAGTGGTAGTAGTAGAGTAAGAGCAGCAACCACTTAGGAGTAGCAAGTAGTAGTAGTGAGTAGAAAGTAGTAGAGTAGAGTAAGTGTAGCAGTAGAGTGGTAGTAGTAGGTGCTATAATGAAAGATAGGGAAGAGGGCAGAGTAGCAGTCAACACTAAAGTAGTATAGAGTAGTAATAGAACAGCAGCAGCAGTAGGAGGGCAGTAGTTTCTAAGAGTATAGGGAAGAGGACAACAACAGTAGTAGAGCAGAGTATAGGGAAGAGGACAACAACAGAGTAGTAGTAGTTTCTAAGAGTATAGGGAAGAGGACAGCGGCAGTAGAGCAGCATCAAGAAGACTCACTAAGTATATATAAAACAGTGGGCATATATAAGCATATATTAAAACAGTTGGCATATATAAAACAGTCTATTTTCAAGAGTTCAAGAGCCATCTAAGTTTCCTATATATTTATTTCAAGGTTTAATGGCACCGGTAAATGAGTGTTGTGTGTTGCAACAAAGCAATAATCATATGTGCACATGTAACATTTAGATGATACTATTATGAATTTATCTCGATCAACAACATTTCATTTAAATTTGCGGCGGTCCTTTTGGTGCAATCGGTGTATTCGTTCACTGATGACCTAACATAATAAAGAAATCAAATATTGTTCGTAATGAAGACATGGTGGAAGGCACCAGCATGGTTGGTTTCAGAGCATAACGAAGCATGTATAACTTCATTATCTGACATAATCATATTGACTATACATGTAAACAGAGAAATTTTTACATGTGCATCTTGTCATGATAACCATGTACAAAGACAATGCGATTTGATCAAGTAAGGCCCCTATGGTTAATAAGCAATCATACATGTGTTTTGACTTTTAGCAGATCAATTGGGAGGGAGCAGATTAATTGAAGTTGCATAACCAATCGAAGGTATATATACCATCTTCTCAGAAAATGTTTAGTACCCATTGACAATTTTTTTTGCTATATAGTTTTAGTCATTCAGAGAATCAAACAAATGAGTCATCCATCTCAGCCCATGTGTTTTGACTGCAGGTAGCCGAAGCTCTGAATTTGCAGATGAGAGTTGCATGCCCGGCTTCAGCTCTGGGACTCTGATCTCACTCGCCTTCTCGCTCATGTCATGGATGGCCGGCCATGGCCATGGCTTGATGACCAGATGGGAGAGAAAGCCTACTACTAGCTACCACTGCCAGGAATAATAATGGAATATGGATTTCACTGCAAGCAAGCAAGCAAAGGGCAAAGGCAGTGGCTGCAACAGCAAGGAATCTAGTAAAAATTCCTTCTGCACTGCATTGCCTGGAATCTCAAGCATGCAGACATGGGGACACAGGGAACATCATGCCTTCTATGGCCCAAAACTGCATCCCACTCCTTTCTGTTTGTTTTTCCTAGCTATAGCTACTAGCACATGCTATTTCCTACGGCCAAAAAACAATATACATGTCACATTTTAAGGTATATATTTATACAAAATATTACCAACATCTGTATATTATACATCGATACTATTAAGTGTTAAGCACTGTAATTATTATTACCTCTTATGTATATATCTCTAATGAACTTAAGAAAAATTGACTTGAGATGTGCATTCTTTTTAGATGAAGCCTCCCAGGAATGGTGTAGGAGTAAAGGTCAACAACATCGATCACTCTAGAATTTTCTACGGACCATGATAGCAATATAGCACAGCTATATACATAATGATAGTAAAAGTATTTAACAAAATATGATCACAAAAGAATATTAGCTTTTCAAATGTGTGCTTGTACTACTAAATGCATAGCACGTAATACTAATCATGTATATATTAGCATGTATCAACTAAAAATTACCATAGATCTGATACTTACCGGTCTAGATAGACGATGTGCACTAGCGTGCGGGGGCGGGACGCCAGGGTGCTCGGGCGGGACGCCGAGGGTCGGCGCGCGGGGGCCGGGCGCGGGACGCCGAGGGCCGGGCGCGGGACGCCGAGGGTCGACGCGCGGGGGGCGGGACACCGGGGGTGTGCGGGGGCGGGACACCGGGGGTCGACGCGGGGGGCGGGCGTCGGGGGTCGGCGCGCGGGGGTGGACGCCGGGGGCTGGGCGTAGGACGCCAGGGGTCGGCGCGTGGGGGCGGGCACCGGGGGCGTGCGGGGGCGGGACACCGGGCGTCGGCGCGCGGGTGCGGGTGCGGGACGCCGAGAGCGCCGAGAGCTGGTGTGGGCGGGCGCGGGACCTGCGGTGGAAACCCTAGGCGCGGGCAGCCTATCGGCGTCGGAGGACGAAGACAGCGCTCAGACGATGACTCCCGTGCGCTTCTTACTATTTATACTTGGTACTATTTGTAGGGGCGGTTCCTGATCCAGCCGCCCCTATAAATACATTTGTAGGGGTGATTCCTGATCCAGCCGCCCCTACAAATGCATTTTTAGGGGCGGTTTCTGATCCAACCGCCCCTACAAATATTTTCTGTTTATTTAAATTATAAATTCTATATTTTTATATCATAAAAACACAAAGTAATATAAAAAATATGCATATGCACAAATATAATATTTTGTATTATTCTATATATGCATAAATTATAAATTCTATATTTTGTAGTCAAAACAATATAGAAAACAAAAAAAATAAAAATTAAAAATTTGAATCTTAAAACTTCGACTACAATTTTATGATATTAAATGAAATAAAATGAAAATGTTGTAAACATAAAAGTTGTATAACTCATCAACATGTATAACTTTTATTTTGGTCATCTTGTCATGTGACTTTGTTTGAATGATTCAAATTTTGAAATTCAAACAATTTCAACTTGAAATAATATTTTGAAAGAGTAAATGATTTTAGATGAAAAACTCATGAATATCAAAGTTGTAGAACTCATCAATATGTATAACTTTTATTTTGATCATATTTTTCATTTGACCAAATTTGAACAGTTGAAAATTTGAATTTCACTAAATGGCAACTTCAAACAAGATTTTGAAACCTTAAATGATTTCAATAATAAAAGTCGTGAACATAAAAGTTGTTGAAATCCTCACTATCTACAACTTTTATTTTGGTCACTTCTTCATGTGACAAAGTATTAGTAAATATTATTCATAAATTCATATATGACTCATAGTTTCATGAACTATACGAGAAACATGTTGATTTATGAACAATGTTCAGTATCACTTTATCAGATAAAGAAATGATCAAAATAAAAGTTGTAGATCTTGATGAGTTCTATAACTTTGGTATTCATTATTTTTTTAGCTGAAATCATTTAATGGTTGAAAATCTCGTTCAAACTTATCATTTTTTTAAATTTGAAAATTTGAAGTGCTCAAACTTTGTCCAATGAAAAGAATGACCAAATCAACACACTAACTTGATAGGGCAAGATTTTAAAAAAAATTAGGAAAAAAATCATCATATTTGGATTTTTTTTTAACCGGAGATTAAAAAGAAAAATCACAGCTATTTATGATGATCAATGATGAACAAGTGTGATTTCTATTTTTAATCTGTAGCTGAAACTTGTAACTAGTTTTTCTCCCTCATGCTAACTCCAAATATGATGGTTTTTTTTCTAAATTTTTCTAAAATCATGCTCTATCATTTTAGTCTAGTCGTCTATCTTAGTCACTAATTTTGAACAATTTAAATTTTAAATTTCAGAAAATAACAGCTTCAAACATGATTTTCAAACACTAAATGATTTCAGCTGTAACGGTGATGAATATAAAAGTTGTATAACTCATCAAGATCTCATAAAGTTTTAGTAGTAATATATAGTCTCATACGCATACATAAACGAAGTCTTACAAATGCACATTTACACAAATACTACACATTCAACAACTAGCTAGCCCGTTGTAACGACTTTCCCATTGACACATTTTCGTTCCCATGGCATTATGTCTTTGGAAAGGTTCTTTTCCACAACACTAATCCTTTTAGGAAAGTCTTTGAATTGTGGCATCTCATCGTAGTTATTGTAAGCTTCAACATCGTCTACGCCATCAACTCTAATAATGTGCTGTTTTTTGGAGGCGACCACGTGCTTTGTCTTCTTCTTCGGGGGGAGGTTACTTTGTGGGTCAGACATATAGAAAACTTGTGCGACACGTGAAGCGAGCACCCAAGGGTCATCTTGGTAGCCTAGATTCTCGAGGTCTAGGACTCTCAATCTGATCTTGTTTAGTTGGTGTTGTTTGATCCAACAGCATCGAAACAGGGCCACTGTTATATTCCTTCCATAGTCAAGTTCTCATATCTCTTCAATGATGCCAAAGTATTAGATCTTTCGCCCCAATCCATCGATAGTCTCTATTCGAACGCCGCTATTTTGGTTCACATATTTACTATCTTTTGCGTGGGTATAGTACGTATACCCATTGATGTCATAAGTATTCTACGATGTCACTTGTCTCGATGGCCCCTCCGCTAACCTACTGATGGTAATAGAGTCTATGGTTTGGTAATAGAGTCTATGGTTTCTCTAGGCGGTATGTTTTGGTACTTCAACCATGTAGTTAGTCATTACTTGTGTTGTTTCATGACCCAATCATCCGAACGGCTATTTCTCTCCACCATAATGATAGCCAAGTATTCATCAATATACAGTTGCATTAGTTGTATACTCTACAAGACACTGTAATGCTCTCGATTCACCTCTTTGTAATCATGGTCGATGAACACTTTTCTACCACTAGTGCCCTTCTCAGCCAGTCTACCCTTGTGACAAGAATCGGGTTTACCAATCCCTTTCTGTACTTTTAGGGACTCTTGACAGCACTCGATGACTTCTTCAATACTGTAACCCTCTATCATGGAGCCCACTAGGTATGCTCGATTATACACGTATCGACTTAGAACCGACATGAACCACTCGTAGGACCACATTTCATGCAAGTAGCAAGGGCCCAGCGCCTGTATCTAATGAACCATGTGAATCATGAGATGTGGCATTATATCAAAAAAGCAAGAGGTAAACACATCTCCAATTGATTTTGTGTCTCCACCACAAATTCATGTAGGTCACCCAGCTCTTGCTTGCTAATCGTCTTCTGTGAGATCTTTGAAAAGAAGTAGCACATGCGGGTGATGGCCATTTTCAAGAACTCTAGCTTTATAGCCCTGATTGCAATAGGTAGAAACACTGTCAGCATCACATGGCAATTGTGAGCCTTGCAGTGTGTTATTGACAAGTCCTTCATCGACACTAGCTTCTTCACATTTGCTAAAAACCCAGTCGGGACTTTGATCCCCCTCAGGAAAGTGCATATAGCTCTATTCTCGTCTGGTGTTAGGTTGAAGCACGCCGCGAGCAGAGTGTATTTTCCATTAGCCTCAGGTACCGGGTGAAGTTGTGGCATCACGTTTAACTGCACCATGTCTTTCCGTGCTTTCAGACCATCCTTTGACTTGCCTGTGTCCATCAAGGTAGCAATGAGACTCTTAAAGACATTCTTCTACACGTGCATAGCATCAATGGTATGGGGGACCTCCAAGTCTGGCCAATAAGGCAGATACTGAAAGAAGATCGATTATTTCTTGAAAGGTACTCCTTCGACAGGAGGTGTGCTTCTATCTCTATTTGTCCCATCTGGATTCTTCTTTCCATAGATGACGCGTATGTTTTTCACCATTCTATACACATGTTCTCCGTTATGACGTCTCTTCGGAGGGGGTTCAATCTCCGGGGTGTTGTCATAAAATCTAAAGAATAATTTGCTGCGGTAGTTGTGATTTATCTTTAAGAAGCGTCGGTTCCTTAGGTAAACTATCTTCTTGGATGCATCTAGGTACACCCATATAGTACCATCCAAGCAAACCAAGCATCCCGTCTTCCTTTTAATCTATCTAGACAAAGCAAACAGCGTGGGGTAATCATTGGTAGTAACAAATGTTGTTGCTTTACATATGAAGTCCTCCTTTCAGAACACATCGTATATCTGCTCCCCATGCCTCCATAGCCTCTCCATTTCTTGCATCAAAGGCTCGAGGAACACGTCTATATCAATGCCTGGTTATTTAGGGCCAGAAATAAGAATAGTGAGGAGAAGGTACTTTCTCTTCTGACACAACCATGTTGGGATGTTGTACATGGTCAAGATCACTGGCCATGTGCTGTGGTCGCTCATCCTCTCATTGAAGGGATTCAGTCCATCGGTGTTCAAGCCAAACCATACATTCCTTGGGTCATCGCTGAATTCTTTGTGCTTCTCATCAAACCTTTGCCACTGACTACAATCAGCCGGGTGTGCAATCTTATCATCATCCACCTTGCGCTCATCATCCCACCATATCATGAGTGCGGCTTCTTTAGGGTTTAGGAAGATACGTCTCAAGCGGTTGGTCACTGGCAGATTCTACGTTACCAAGGCAGGAATTCTTCTTTGCTTTGCACCGTTGCCTAATGGAGTGTCCTCTGGGGGTTGAGATTCTTGTACCACCTTTTTTGTACCCTTCTTATTTCTCTTTTTTCTCATGGAGGCTTCGTCCCCACTGTAAAGGTCATTGTTTTTGTACCGGCTGGCCCCACATCGGGGATATTTATCCAGTGACTTGAACGTTTTGCCACGAAAAAGTATACAGTAGTTGGGGCATGCATGGAGTTTTTCAACCCCCATTGTCAATGGACTTATGACTTTCTTCACTTGGTATGTGTTGGTGGGAACTGAGTTTGGTTGTGGCAGCACCCATGATAGGAGATGCAATATATCATTGAAACTACAGTCTGACTAGCCGTACTTAGCCTTTAGGATGAGCAGCTCAAGCACAAAATGTAGCAATGTCCAATGTGTCGGACAGCCCATTTCAACACCATACATAGTCTCCTTCGATGCTTTTGTCACCCTTTCCAAATTTTCTAGACCTTTTAGACTATTTAGTAAAATCTCTGGTCCAAGGGCTCGAATCATATCCTCCAAATCATTTTCATCCCCGACACGTGCTCTACCATCATTATTGGCACCACCTTCGTCGTTACCATCCCAACCACCAGCATCACCACCTTGTTCATTGCCAAACTCGAAATCCATTCGTGCATCAAGCTTTGCTGAATATTGGGACATGGATTCTATGGTTTCGTCGTCGTATTTCTCCTCATCCTCGTCGTTAACAATAACCGTTTCACCATGATAAATCCACACTGTGTAGTCCTCAACAAATCCTAACATAATTAAATGTGATCTGATGATAGTCACATCTGTCCATGCCACACGGTTCTTGCAATCTTTACATGGGTAAATAATTGTATCCTTATTCTTTTTCAATGTCGTTGCATGCTTCTTTGCGGCTTCAATAAATTTATCCACCTCTTCACGGAAACCTGCCTTGAACCTTAACGAACCATACATATAAGAGTTCCTGTACTCCATCTTTTACAACAACAACAAAATAAACATTAAAGGACTACTTATTCAGATATATATAAAAATAAAACAAATTAATAATTACTTGAGAATAATTGTATATACTTTAGATATATATGAATATAAATCTAATATAATTACATGAAGCATACAAACACACCATGGTAAAGGAAAATTAATTAATGGCCCATTTATCCATAAATAATTAAAATATATAATTATTGATTACAATAAACAATTTTAAAGACAATAATTAGCAACAATTATACTTTACCCAATATTTTTCATACAAACCCTAGTCCAATTTCATCAAACATAAATTTACAAAAATGAAATTAATAAAAAAACCAAACCCTAGATCTAGATCCACATGCACATGAAACATTCATAAAACTAACTAATTGTTCACTAAAATCAAGAAACATGGATCAAATAAGGGTATGATCTTGTTCCCCTTCCTAATTACCCTAGTATATTTAAAACTTGGTTCTAATTTGCTTCATAAGTAGCTCAAGCACCATAGAAGAGAGAGAAAAATAAAACTCTAATTACTCACTAACCAACCATTAAAACTTCAAAAAAAGTAAGGAATAACATTTTCTTACCTTCTACAACCTCTCTACCAAAGGATTTAAGACCAAAACCTTCCTCCCTTAGTAGAACAATTTTTGGGAGGTGCCCAAGGCCTCTCCACCTTTTTTTCACGGGTTGGAGTGACCCGAGGAGGAAGAATGTGCTGCATATGTTTTATATGGGAGACATTTGTAGGGGCGGCTGGTGATTGAGCCGTCCCTACAAATAGCATTTTCAGGGGTGGCTGGTGATTGAGCCGCCCCTACAAATCAGACCCTATTTGTAGGGACAACTCGTAACACCAGCCGCCCATGCTGTTCCATTTGTAGGGGCAGCTGGTGTCTGGGCATCCGAGCACGTCACTATAGGGGCGGCTCTATCACCAGCTACCCCTATAAAAAAAATCGAACCGTTGCTAAAAATCGTTTTTTATGTAGTGTATGTACGTGCACATATATGAACTGTTGGAAATATAAGTGTATCTCCTAACAGCTTAAGTTTTGGCGTTGAATTGGCTAATGTATGCAACTTCGTTGTTTTGATTAATCTTTCGGCTAACCACGTTTTTGCATGTGCTAGTATGTTCAATACCTGCGCAGAGTGTATGGTGCCAGCTGAGCAAGCACCAGAGCGGCAGTTATCATGGAGCGTGCTGAACCGTTGACAACAATGCCGATTGCGATAATCTATGCGTAGAAGAAAGCTCCGAGAACATCTCTTCTTTTAAGGGAATCATGTGTGATATACCAAAGATATCAGAGATATTTCTCTTCTCCGTTAATCTATCTGTAAAATCTCAGAAATCACTTTTTTTGGATGGAGGGAGTACAAATTATCCCTTCCTGTCTTTTATCTAATAATACATATATAGTTTTTTTTTCAAAAAAAAGATGGGTGACCTCTGCTAGTTAAACATAAAGTAAAGTACACTACCGGTCTCTAAATTTGTATCGCTATGTCATTATGGTCTCCAAACTTATAAAACTTTGGTCCAGATACATAAACAATGTATGTTCGGGTCTCAATACAGTTTTATTGGGTCTCGTCCTCGGATCTATTTTCCTATGTCATCTCGGTCCCAGGCTATCAAAACGCTCACTCCTGGACACACCCAGGTCAATTCCAGTGATCCTCTATCTGTTTGTCTCTCCGCCTTTCCTTGTTGCATGTCGTCGAGGTTAGGCTACAGGCAACCGTGCTAGCCTCCTCCTTATCTATGGGCGTTGTCTGCTACAACACCGAATGACGCGCCGCCACAACCCATCTGTGCTAGCTCCCTGTCCTCAATATATCTGTAAGGCCTCAAGAAAGCAGGCTAAAAGAAGCCCAATATAAAATTTTCAGCCCAAACCCAAAGCATGAATATATATACCGCAGAATTATGTATTTGGCACTGAAATAAATCGGTCTTTCGCATTTGGCACTAAAAAATTTGAACTTTCTTATTTGGCATTAAGTTAAAATTTTCTTCCCTAGATAGCACTGCCGTCCATTTGGGCTAGTAACGGCATCTAGTGGCTGGTAAAATGACATGAATGCCCTTCTTTGTAGCAGAAATACATGATGCCAAATAGAAAAATAATAGATGGATAGGTTGTCAAATAAGAAAATTATAAATATCACAAATATATTGTGAACTAAAATATGGGATTTTGATAATCGAAGTCTGCAAATAAATAAATAATAAATTTCAAATTCTAAGGCAAGAGCAGGTCCCGCTGGGGTAGGCTTAGCACGGGAGGGATTTGCCCTATCTAGTTAGCTTGGTCAGAAATTGTTTGATGCAGTTTAGTAGCTCGCTCATCTCAGTTTGGTCAGTCCTATATTCTTGTCAGATCATCGCAAGACATGAAGACAACAACAAACAGATATTTCTCCACAAATGCTTAGAATAGTATAGGGTTGAGTATCTGGTGTCACAGCTAGCCAATCATCTAGAGTTCTCCACAATTGAACATCAGAAGTATACAAGTACTCATATTTCTCGCTCAATCACCGAAACTATGAATTACTCCTTCTATCCCTAAATGTTTGTCGTCACGATTTGTGTGCCGATAACTTTGACTCAATTTATAGAAAATACATATAATATTTCTATCTCCAAATATATTTATTAAAAAACTAAATTTAAATATCTATCCAATGATACTAATTATGTACGTATCATCCATGATCCATTTTGGGTTTGGGTCTTCATCTAGGTGATTCATTGGAGACAGTCTCATAGCAACTTGCCAGACCAGATAGAGAGAGGCACTGCCTCAACTGGTGGGAGACGCGCGCCACTGGCGGCCGTGGAGGTGCCACCAACACCAGCTCATGTGGGGGATGGCAGTCTATCCACATACGAACCTCAAGCGGTTCATCCGCCATCACGTGCTCCCCAGGATCTGATCAGAAAGCACACCTCTGGGGAATCAAACATCGAAATCACACACATTGAAACATATAAATATAAACCATTATAAGAAAAAACATAGAAACATGGAATCAAGCATACAACCGGCAGCCGTCCTTGCAGTCAGTAGCCTAGAGGCGGCTGTCGAGGCACACGCTTGGGCTCCACCAGCCGGTGACCATGCCATCCAGGGTCTGCTCGCGTTAGGAGACGATGGGCTATTCGAATCAGAGGAACCGTGCTTGAGGGGGAAGGCGACTCCCAGATCGCACAGAGTCACGTCAACCAGGAGGATGCGCTGATGGAGCCGCAGAGATGACCTCAATTCAAAGGCAGAGGGCGAGGAGGAGGTTGCAGGCCACGGCGTGGACGCGAGCAGGATCGGTGCCAACGTTGAAGCTGCTGCTACCCTTGACGCAGAGCATCCTCGCTAGTGGGGGAAGGGGCAACCGCTGCTGTTGCTTGTGGTGGGGGAAGGGGTCGCCACCACCGCTGGTGGTGGTGGGGTAAGGGGCCACCGTGGCCGATGTTGGTGGTGGGGAAAGGGGCCACCGCCGCCGCTAGTGGGGGAAGAGGCTACGCGGCCGGTGGTGGTGGTGGGGGAAGAGGCTCCCGCTCCCCTGTCGCCACCGGATCTATAAGAGGAGGGGCCCACCATGGCCAGTCAGGGAGGTGAGGTGAGAAGGATGAGCCGAGATCCACCACCATATACCGTCAAGGAAGGGTATGGCAGAGCCGCTGCTAGCTGCTCTTCTGTGCGTCGTCGTCGAAGCTTCCTCACCGGATGCATGGGAGATAGCAGCTGGACACCGTCACCATGCTGCTGATTGGCCGGAGGGGCCACGCCGCCTCCGCCACGCCACGAGCTAGCTAGAGCGTCGGCCCCACCGCCGCAACCACGCCACGGCCTGGCTCCGTCAGGTGAGGTCGACCCGCTAGAGGGCACGCGTAGCTGGTGCTAGGCATCGTTGGCCACAACATCCTCTGCTCCATCATCCTCTCCTCCTCCTTCCATCAATCTAGGGTTTGGTGTTTTTTGGGGAAGAAGGTCACAGACTCACGGGAGACAGGAGCGCTTGGCCGCTCGGGAAGTCCAGGGAGAAATTGGATGCGTGAGTAACAGAGGATATGTTGGTCACTAAGAAAAAACTAACGCAGTCAAAATAGTCAACTAACAGATGAATGGATGGAATGGACGGTAGTGCCATATAGGGAAGGAAATTTTAACTTGGTGCCAGATAAGAAAGTTCAAAATTTTAAGTGCCAAATACAAAAGACTGATTTGTTTCAGTGCCAAATACATAATTCTCTCATATATATAGTGCGTCAGGGCATTACCCTAGCCCCAATGCCCCTCTCCTGTTCCTATCTAGCCACCGGTTCCCCTCCCCCCGATGTTTCATCTGCTCCCTCAATTCCTCTCTCCCCTTCCACTGATGCTTCCTCTCGCCCTTCTCCATCCTCATATGGTGATCTTGGCTTGCTCCCACTGTTGCTGCACCTCCTCCTTGTAACACTCCCACTTTTTCCCTAATCTTAATGAACAATGATAATTCTAATAATCATTAATTAACAACTAGCTAAGAACAAGCAAACTAATTTTCCCCATCTCATATGGCACACACCAACCACTCGACCCTGTATCCACCTTGTCTTGATTAAGGACTGAGTTGATGATTCATCTTGCCTAACTCATTTTATCGTACAACCACTTGACCTTGTATGCGGTGGGGCTTAGTCTAAATCCCTCTAGTTGGTATGGCAATCACCTAGAGGCAGGTGTGCAATGGGACACTAAGAGATGTATGTGGAAATTGATGAATTATATGAAATGTAAAGAGCTATGTAAATTATTATGAGATGTGGCCTTAGTGTTCCTGTGGTGAGCACAAATACTTAGCTGTGGAGGGTAATGACTTTGATCGATCTATGCTTGCACTACGGTGTTAAGTTACGATACCCTACTTGTGGTGAAAATGTACATCTACAGAGTGTAAAATGTATTCGGATAGCCGTGTCCACAGTCTCAGATGGGTTATGGTTTGGTTTCAACAACTAGATGGGTTGGGATGAGTGAAAATAGGAGAGTGAGTGTGATTTTGAAAATGAATGGTTGTCTGTCATGTGTTGTGGGAACAAGGGTTCATACACACTTAAAATTGTGACCAACCCCCTTTTCAGAAATATTATCATATATGGAAAATATGTCTTTTACAAAGGTATTTATAAAATGAAAACCTGCATGTGTAAAAATATATGTTTATGCAAATAAACCAAGCCTTATCCTTGATATATCCATATGCATATACCGTTATCCCCTTCCGTAGGGTAAGGTTGGATTTGCTGAGTACTTTGTACTCACTCTTGCTTTGTTGAACAGAGGAAGATCCGGACTTCAACCTTGAAGTGGCGTATGAATAAGGTCATGTCTACACCCAACTAAGCCTGTGACATTGGGATTCGCCAGATGTTTAGCGATTCCTTTTGCTTTTGGATCTACTAGACCTATATAATTATGTTGTGGTTACTTTGTGGCATGTCTTCATTGCCCACACTTGTTGACTACTGCACTAAGACTTATTTGATGCAATAAATGTGTTACAAGCCTCCAAAAATGGCCAAGAGAGTGAGCTAGAGCTGACCAAGGGGCTTAAATAGGAAGCCCCTTCGAAAAGAGCCGTTGGCCCCCTTTACCTCATTGGTTTCGAGGCGACTGGACACGCCGGTCGGTATGACCGGATGCGCGCCCCCCAGCGTCGGATCGTGGATCGACATCCACATGTCCCCGTGTTTGATCTTCGCCATGCGATTTCAACGGTTGAGTGACTCAATAAAATGGCTAAGTCATGTCCGGACACGCGGGCAAGCCGACTGGATGCACCGTGCCCGCATCAGGTCCTCGCATGCCCGCGCACCAACTGTCAGAGACCAAATGCACTGCTTCCTTCACTTGACGCTGTGCCACCACGTGTCTGGTCAACAACAGAGAGGTTCCAGAGCCACCAAAACATGATTAGACGCATGAGGTCAAGCATGACTAGACGCACCCCTACGTCCGCTCATTCCTTCCTTACGATACACCTTGTGTCAACGTATGTCAGTAGGGACTGGACGCACAAGCGTCGCGTCCGATCGCCTCCGCTTGCCAGCGTCCGATCTGAGACTGACGCTGCACTCTTCACAGCACCACTGACCGGACACGCCGGTGATGAGTCCGCTGCAGTGTCCGGTCACTGCTAGTGACCTCTTTGACTTCACCAACTTCTCCACCCTTGCTCAAATGTGCTAACCACCAAGTGTATCACCTTGTGCACGTGTGTTAGCATATTTTCACAAACATTTTCATGGGTGTTAGCACTCACTAGAATTTAAATGCATATGCAATGAGTTAGAGCATCTAGTGGCACTTTGATAACCGCATTTTGATACGAGTTTTACCCCTCTTAATAGTACGGCTATCTATTCTAAATGTGATCACACCCACTAGGTGTCTTGATCACCAAAATAAAGAGCTCCTATGGATATCACCTTTGTCTTGAGCTTTTGTTTTTCTCTTTCTTTTTTTCCAAGCCCGAGCAATTGATCATCACCATGGCCATCACCACCACCATGATTTTCACCATTTGCTCCACCACTTGGAATGTGCTACCCTGTCTCATGATCACTTAGAGCAACGGGTTAGCACTTAGGATTTCATCAATTCACTAAAACCAAACTAGAGCTTTCAATCTCCCCCTTTTTGGTAATTAATGACAACCCTTTCACACATATATGAGTTGAAGTTCATTTGAATCCATGTTGCTTGCCCAAGCATATTTACCATGTGTAAAAGAATATGGACAAGTTTCATGAACCCCATTGGTAGCATTTGCTCCCCCTACATATGTGCTAAGAGTTTGGATTGAAGCTTGCACATATGCATGGATTAGAAATATAGGAAGGCAATGTCTACCAAATGATGCTATGGTATAAGAGATGGACCTTTGAAGCGTGATACCAATTGGAGTGCACCAAATATACCATCCTTAGCACCATGGTTAGTTAGATACCACTTGGAATTACTTGCAAAACACAAACACTAGATACCTCATGAGATCAACATTATATGCAAGGCTCTAGTACCACTTGTGAAAACAAAGTAAGTAAGCAAGGTATATCTAACTATCATCCTATGCATTCTAGTTTTTCATTTCATCATTCAATCCTACAACTAGCATACACCACACAAGTATGGAAATTTTAATTTAAAACTTATGCCATGCAAGCAAACATATGTAATGCACATACAAATGCACCAATCAATTTTATTAGCTTGCTCCCCCAACTTGTGTGCTCAAATTGTAATGGATCCCTTTTACTTTGATATTTCTCCCCCTTTGTCATCTTTTCTTTATCTTTGTGTCTCTCCCCCTATCTTTGTGGATTACTTCTCTCCCTTTGTCATCAATGGCCACAAAGGTTCAATTTTTGATAGGTTAAGATTATTAATGTCAATCAATGGGGTGAGGATCATTTTTCCAAATTTGGTTCAATCTGGAACACTTGCCAAATATTATTTAACTCAGTTTGATTCAAGGACAAGCTTCTCCACTCCTCGTTTCAAGGATTATCTTGACAATGTTGAGTTAAACACTTATAGCTCATTTTCTAGGTCAAACACTAGGTTCACAAGCCCACAAATATGTCATATGCTACCACTAGATCAAGTTAAGCATAGAAGCAATAGTGGTACCATACAAGCATCAAATTCATTTGATTTTCATGAATGAGCCTATTAAACATGAGGAACGACTAGATGCACTAAACAAGTCCTATGTATGCATGCCAATAAACTTTTACCTTGAATTGGTCGAAGGAGAGGCATGTCATATTAGTGGGGGTGCATCAACACATATTTAAGAAACCCAATATGTTCAACTCATTCCTTAGCTTGCAAAACCTCTTCTCATCAAGTGGCTTGATGAATATGTTGGCAAGTTGATCTTCGGTACCCACACTCTCAATACAAATGTCCCCTTTTTGTTGTTGATCTCTTATGAAATGGTGGCGGACATCAATGTGCTTTGTTCTTGCATGTTGAACCGGATTGTTGGTTAGCTTGATTGCACTCTCATTGTCACATAGCAATAGTGAATATGTATTCAGCTTCGGCGGTTGATAATGCAATACTATTTTGCTTCTTTGATGACCACGAAACAAGTGATCTTCCCAATAATTGACAAGTGCCCGAAGTGCTCTTCCTTTCAACCTTGCATCTCACATAATCGGAGTCCAAATATCCAACTAACTCAAACTTTGCTCCTTTAGGATACCATAAACCAACATTTTGTGTAGGCTTCAAGTACCTAAATATTCTCTTTGTAGCTTTTATATGACTTTCTCTGGGTGAGGCTTGAAATCTTACACACATGCACACACTAAACATGACATTTGGCCTTGATGCAGCCACATAGAGTAGGCTTCCAATCATAGAGCGATACAACTTTTGATCCACCATGTTGCCACTTGCATCACTATCCAAATTGCCATTTGTTCACATTGGTGTACTAATGGATTTGCTGTCATTCATGCCAAACGTTTTGAGCATGTCTTTGATATACTTGCCTTGACTCACAAATGTACCATTCTTCAATTGCTTGATTTGAAGACCAAGGAAGTAACTCAACTCTCCAATCATGAATATCTCAAACTCTTTAGCCATCATCTTCCCAAACTCTTCACAAAAAGTCTTGATTGGTTGATCCCAATATGATGTCATCAATATAGATTTATAACACAAACAAGTCCTTGCAAATCTTCTTGGTGAAAAGAGTGGTGTCAACCTTTCTCATAATAAACCCTTTAGAGAGTAGGAAGTCCCTCAACCTCTCATACCATACTCTAGGTGCTTGCTTCAAACCATACAATGCCTTTTTCAACTTGTACACATGGTTGGGCTTCTTGTCATCTTCAAAACCGGGAGGTTGCTCAACATAAACTTCTTCATTGATGTAGCCACTTAGAAATGCACTCTTGACATCCATTTGATAGAGCTTGATGTTGTGGGCACAAGCATAGGCTAGCAAGATTCTAATTGCTTCCAATCTAGCAACCGGGGGATATGTTTCTTCAAAGTCATGACCTTCTATTTGAGTGTAACCTTGTGCTACCAATCTTGATTTGTTCCTTACTATTATCCCATTTTGATCTTGCTTGTTTCTAAAGACCCATTTGGTTCTAATTACATTGTGGTTCTTTGGTCTCTCTACCAATTCCCATACTAGATTTCTTGTGAAGTTGTTCAATTCTTCATGCATAGCATTCACCCAATCAACATCCTTCAATGCTTCTTCTATCTTCTTCGGTTCAATGGATGACACAAATGAGAAGTGCTCACAAAATGATGCTAATCTTGATCTTGTTTATACACCTCTTGAGATATCTCCAATTAGTGTCCAAAGGATGATCTCTTACAATATTGGTTGGTTGGAGTATTGGAATATTGTTGCTTGCACTTGCTTGATCATTCGGTTGAGATGATGAGCTAGCCACTTGATCTTGCATATTGTCATGAGAGCTACTTATACTTGCTTGATTTGTATCATCTTGCACATTTGAATTAGAGAGCACTTGCACTTGATCATCTTCTTCATCTATCACTTGCCTAGGCCTCAATTCACCAACATCCTTATTCTTCATGGCATTTGAAAGTCAAATGTCTCTAACATCATCAAGATTCTCATTCTCATCTTAGGAACCCTTTGTTTCATCAAATTCAACATCATGAACTTCTTCAAGAGTACCACTTGCTAAATTTCAAACTCTATATGCTTTGCTAGTGGTTGAGTACCCAAGCAAGAATCCTCCACCATACTTCTTGTCAAACTTGCTCAATCTAGTGCCCTTTCTTAATATGTAGCATTTACAACCAAAGACCCAGAAATATGCAATGTTGGGCTTTCTACCATTCAAGAGCTCATATGGTATCTTCTCTTTCAAAGGGTGATGATAGAGTCGGTTGCTACAATAGCAAGCCATGTTGATTGCTTTGGCCCAAAAAGATTGACTCACATTGTACTCACTAAGCATAGACCTTGCCATGTCAATAAGTGTTCTATTCTTCCTCCCAATAAGGCCATTTGATTATGGAGTGTACTTAGCCAAGAATTGATGTCTAATTCTAAAATCATCATACAACTTATCAATTCTTTGAACTCACTACCATTGTCACTTCTAACTCTCTTGATGGTTGTTTCAAACTCATTATGAATGCCCTTGACAAATGATTTGAAAGTTGCAAATACATCACTCTTGTCCACTAGAAAGAATGCCCAAGTGTATCTAGTATAATCATCCACTATCACAAAGCCATATTTATTTCCACCAATGCTAGTGTATTGTGTTGGCCCAAACAAATTCAAGTGCAATAACTCAAATGCCTTGCTAGTGCTTATTATGCTCTTCTTAGGATGGGTGTTTACAACTTGTTTGCTGGCTTGACAAGAGCTACAAAGTTTGTCCTTCTCAAATACCACATCTTTTAAGCCTCTAACTAGATCATGCTTAACCAATCTATTCAATTGTTTCATTCCAACAAGACCAAGCCTTCTATGCCATAATCAACCCATGCTTGACATAGTGAACAAGCATATTGATAATTGAGCTTCACTAGCATTGAAATCAACTAAGTCTAGATTCTCATATCTATTCATGGTCGTTAACATCAATCATAAACTGTCAACATAACTTGTATAAGTGGCATAAACAACTTCAGAAGGTTTCAGAGGACACCACACCAAAGAAGACTATGAGAGGCTTCTAGGTGGGGCCTATGGGGCCACCTGTCAGCCTCTGCCTTGCTACATCAGTTCTCCATTGCCTTAAAGATCGCATCTACACCATTTATTCAAGTTGGTTTGATCCGAGGGTCCAGAATTGATGCTACCCCCTATATATACAACCATGTACCCCCCTTGGAGCTATCTTGGAAACCCTAATTCATATCTCTCATTTAGATCAACACACCAGGAGGATTAGGTCTAGAACTCTCAAATGTAGTATATTAGTAGCTCGGGAGTGAGGGTTGAGCTAGGCTCGTGCTCAAGTTCTGGATCTAGTCTTGGAGGCTTGGCAAAGCCTTGTATCTTCACTTCTACATCTTGTAAGACTTATTATCAATTTATCATATTCCTATCTACATGGCTATGCTTACTTTGAATATATATCTTGCTTAGTTAAAGGTTATCAATACTTTTGTGTGTGGGTTCATAGAGCGCTTAGCTTGCTAGTTTATCGGTTAGGCTAAGTAGCCGAGCTTCATCTAAGCATGGTGCTTATACGATACTCTGCCTGTGAGTACACCCTATTTCCTAGTTGTGTGGTAGCAGCGGGAGGTGACAATCCCATCAATCCTTCATAGTCCATACCGAATTGAGCATGTTCTTAAATTGTAGAATCATAGTTGCGTTAGTAGAGTTATTCTTTTACGGTGCTCTACTGTCTAAGCGGCGTTCCAAAGTGCACAAGAGTAGAGTTAGTCTTAGCTATCGTTGGATGTATATATACTTTGACCTTGTAATAAGAATATCATAGGAATCTACCTCACCCGTTATTCTCCTGAGTTAACTAGTTTACAATATCTTAGTGATCTATCCTCTGAGTGTCATTATACATAATTCCTATCATTACCTTCACCCCTTGCTCTAGCTATGCTGGTATGTTGACTGATAGATACTCCTTTGATATTCAATAATCTTTACTCTATTATTTCCCTGTGGTAAAATATAAATTACTATACCTAGAATACTCCTGGTAAAATACTACAATGGTCTTCTGTGCGCTTGCGGAATCCTTCATATTCTATTTGCGTTAATAAATACCAACAAGCATTTTTAGCTCCATTGCCGAAAAAACAATTGGCGTAAAGATTTAGATCATTAACATACCGCTAGCATTAGTAGGATTACCCCTGTTATGTTGAATTGTGGAATAAGACAGGACAACAGATGCCGTTTTGACCTTTCGGCAAGCTTCCACAAGAAAAGAAGAAACATAGAAGAACCTCAGGGTGCCTAAAGATTCAAGATCCATCAACATTAGAACCCTGCCATCTCACAGGTTTGTGTGTGTGTGTGTGTCTATATATATATATATATATATATATATATATATATATATATATATATATATATATATATATATATTATTCTAACCATGTGTAGATTGGAAAAAAGGTCGATGTCACAAGAAATTCAAATCACATCTCAAGTGACGAATACAAACACTGCACTACTCACAAATTCCATCATGTGAGTCATGGTAAGTATGATCAAGAAAAGTGATATAGTCTTGCTCATGGACTTTAAACTTGATGAGTAGTTATCTTTTAATTTTTGTATACCATTGCATGTTTACTTTGAATAATCCATGCATACACTACGTTTAGTTTAAATTTTCTCATATCAAATCCACAACATGTTTAGTTCCTTGCATACATTCATATCGTTTGCATTTAAAAAGAAGAAAAATGGACACATGAAGGTCCATGTGTAAAAAAAATCTCTCACCATGATCATGCTCTTTCATCTCTATTTAGTAAATCTTTGTACGCTTTCATACTACCTTTGTTTGCTATAGTAAGCTTTGGTTTGGAAGTACTCGCCATACTTCTAAAGGATTTTAAATTAAGCATGGTGCTTAGGTTAAAAAGCCTTCCTTAATCAAAACTAGGCATGGAGTTTAGTTTGGTTATTGAACTAAAAATTACTTGTGTGGACACTGATTATTTTGTTGGACTAACCTCTGTAGAAAATTCTCAAATTCAATTTGGGAAAGTCCTAAGATGAACTCACCTCGGAGATGAAGTAAGGCACATAATGAACTCCAAATAACTTTGTGTAAAGAAGACATAGCTCATCCTTTGTGGATGGAAGATCAGTAAGTATTAAAGTTTATTCACTTGGTCTTTTGCTACAAGTTACTTTTGCCTTGAACCATGCTAGAATGCAGTGGACAAATAAAATTTATTATAAAAACATGATAAACAAAACCTGTGCTAAAGTAATCCTAAAACCATCTTTTCATTAGCATAGACGAAAATCACACAAATTATGGATAACAACCCGTATTTCAAATTTGTTGTATTCCCTCGGGTATGTGTCCATTAACATTTTTGCAGGAAAAAATGAATATAAGCTATGCTTGTCCATAGTTTGGTATGAACTTGCGAACCCAAACCAAACCATCACTTTAGCTATGGAAAAAGAGAAATGGAATGAGTGCCACAAAAATTATCTACAATAGAAGCACTCACTCATAGGAAGTGGATGAACAAATCAACAGGCCACAAGTAACATCAAAGGCAACCTAGCATTGAACCTTTCCAGGACTCAAGCTAAGTGGCTGATGAGAAGTAAGGTGCAACTCACCTCATATCAGCCAATCAGATGCCTACTTTCATCACCATTGAAGACACCATCTCGCACATCATCAACAAGGACAAGACAACGAGATGCCACTACATCATGGCGTACATTCTCATGCTAACATATATCATCAATCAATGGTTCACTGCTGACTATGTCTCATAAGGCCATGAACGACCATGGTCAAACAAAAGACACGCCTAAGTCATTGGAGATGAAGCTTTCACACAAACACCAATGAAGTTCCGTCCTTGATCATCAAGATGGCTGGCGTATCGCTAACAAACAAAGAAGAATAACTCTCTGCCATGCCGCTAGAAGGCAAAGACAATCAAGGAGAAACTTGAGTTGTATCTCCAATGAACACCAATTCATCAACCAAGAATCAATAAAAATCAAGAAAGGTTGGTGGAAGAAGAGCATGCAATTGTCCATATCCTTATCTCCAGGATCAAGGCTTAATACAAGGAAAGGTCCTGCTCAACGGACTACGAGCTCTCACCAACAGGTAAATTGGATAAGCCTCCTTTAGGTATGTTTGTCATTAATCACTTCAATAAAATGAAGGAAAACATAGGGTATATCCAACCAAGCATTATGCAACATAAAATCACATTCATAGGAGAACCACCCTTCTTCTTCTTCTTGAAGGTCATCTTCTCCTTCTTCTTCTTCTTGTCCTTCTTCTTGTCCTTCTTGTCATCATCTTCATTCTCACTATTGTAGGGGCATTGAGCAACAAGATGATCCTTGCTACCACACTTGAAGCACCTTCTTGCTTCATCCTTGCTCTTGGATGATGACTTCTTTCTTCTTGCATGATAGCCCTTCTTCACCATGAATTTGTCAAACCTCTTCACAAAGAGAACCATCTTTTCATCATCCATTTCATCAAAGCTTGTATCATCATCTTCACTTGATGTATCTTGCTTGGCCTTCTCCTTTGATGATGATGTGGCTTTGAATGCCACACTCTTCTTCTTCTCATCTTTCTTGTCAGCTTTCTTCTCCTTCTTCTCTTCCTTCTCATCACCAACTCTATATGTATCATCGATCATCACATCACCCAAGACTTGGTTTGGTGTCATGGTGTTGAAACCACTCCTCACTAGAATAGTGACCAATGTCAAATATCGATGGTAAGCATCTCAAGAACTTGTGGGAGAAGTCCTTGTCCTTCACCTCTTCTCCAAGTGCTTTGAGATCATTGACAAGCACTTGAAGCCTATGAAACATCTCCGGCACACTCTCATCTTCCTTTATTTTGAAGCTTGCAAACTTCTCCTTGAGAGTGTATGCCTTGGCACCTTTCATCACTTGAGTGCCCTCAAATGATTCCTCCAACTTCTTCCATGCATCATGAGCTATCTCAATGTTCTTGATTTGCTCAAATGTTCTCTCATCTAAAGCATCATGAATGGCACTAAGAGCAATGTCATTGTTTTGGAGCAACACCTCTTGGGCCATGGTAGGATTCTTCGGATCGGCTACCACAAATTTGGCCTCCACCACCTTTCACACCTTTCTATTGATTGACTTGATATAGGTGATCATCTTTGCCTTCCAATATGGATAATTTAAACCATCAAATTAGGATGGCTTCTTGGTGTTGTTGATTTGAGCCATTTTCACACCGTGGGTTGTTAAGCCTCAAATCACGGATGACTTGAAAGGTCTTAATGGCTAGAGGGGGGGTGAATAGCCTATAAAAATTTCAACAACAACACTTAAGCCAAGTGGTTAGACAATTATGAAGTGAAGCAAGTGTTGCACTAGCCTACTCAAAAAGCAAGCCTCCTATCAACAATTCTAGTTATCTATGATCTCTATGTCACACAAGAGGCTAAGTCACTACCACTAAGTTAGTGAGATCTCAAAGACTTACTAAAAAGCCTCACTAACCACTAGATAAGACACAAGCTAGCTCTCAAAACTAGTTACACTAAAGAGCTTAGATAAACTAAGAAAGTAAATGCACACGAGAGGTAGGAGGGTTATACTGCCGTGGCAAGAGATGATCAATCAATCACAATGAATATCAATAAAATCCTCAGAGACAAGATGACACAATGATTTTTCACCGAGGTTCACTTGCTTGATGGAAAGCTAGTCCCCATTGTGGTGATTCACCCACTTGGAGGTTCACGCGCTAATAGGCATCACAAGCCAAACCTATAATCGGGTGCCACACAACCAACACAAGATGGGGATCACACAAGCCACGAGCAATCCACTAGAGTATTTTTTGGCTCTCTGCCGGGGAAAGGTCAAGAACCCCTCACAATCATCACGATCGGAGGTGGAGACAATCACCTTCCTCCGCTTGATGATCCTCGCTACACCAATCCATCTAGGTGGTGGAAACCACCAAGAAAAACAAGCAAATCCTGTAGCGAAACACAATCAACAAGTGCCTCTAGATGCAATCACTCAAGCAATACACTTGGATTCACTTCCAATCTCACAAAGATGATGAATCAATGATGGAGATGAGTGGGATGGCTTTGGCTTAGCTCACTAGGTTGCTATGACAATGAAAATGGCCTAGAAAGTGAGCTAGAGCCGACCAAGGGGCTTAAATAGGAAGCTTTTGACGGTCACTAACATCAATTATAAGGCGTCAACATAACCTGCATTTATACTTAATTCCATCACCAAACATAGGTATAGGGGTTTAAACTAATAAATTTCACAAGTTTTGGTGAATCTGTGTTTTTAGGAGGGTTTATCTAGAACACCGCCAAGGAGGACCTATTTGTCAAAGGAAATCGCATAATTCCACAACAAAATCGACGTGGGAAGACTCTAGGAGTCTCTCCACCAAAGCAGAGCTTGAGACATTGACATGTGGGGCTGGCCAGCCCCACATGCAAGCCGCCCGACCCCTAGGATCCACAAGTCAGCCCCTTGTTGCTAAGTCGGTTCCCCACCGCCTCTTAGGTTGCATCTACGCTGTCCTTTAAGTCGGTTTGATCCAAGGGCTCACATTGGACACTCTGGGCTATATATACCAGCCCTTGCCACCCTTTCGAGAGCCATCCTAAAAACCTAATTCATATTCTTCTCGTTAGGATCACAGCCAGCTATCAAGAGAAGATTTGTCCTCTATAGGATCTTGTCTTATGAATAGAAATAGTGAGATAGAGAGTGAGGGAAGAGTTTGGAGAAGGTGCCGACCTATCGGAGCTCTATCTATGGCTTGTACCTTGGTGGATCCAAGTTCTACTTGAGCTTGCCTTCGAGATATCTTTGGTAATCAACTTCTAATTCGAGTAAGCATCTTGTTTATATTGTTCATCAAGACCATGACTCTTTTGAGTGCATTATTCCTATTCTAGAGGGAGTAGAGTATTAATCGTAAGTGTAAGCATGGTGCTTAGACTTGGGTTAATCGTGGATGCACCCTGCATTCTAGAAGATGGTTGCTGGGGACCAATACTAGGGTACCCGAAGAGGAGAAGCTAATGGTCATTAACATTGATTTATCCGAGCAGTCAAGAGCGTGACTATAGCTCCAACTGACCCCTAGGTGTGCGGGCTTTGCCTCGCCTAACCTCTAGGCAGGGTGCTCCATCTTGCCCGACCACGAGGCCATGCGCTCCACCTCGCCCGACCCTGAGGCCACAAGCTCTGCCTCGCCCGACCCTTGGGTTTGTGCTCCGTCTCACTCGACCCCTTGGGTCTGGGCTCCGTCTCTCCCGACGGGGACCCATACCGCCGCCAACCACTCTAGGTCCAAGCGTATGGGCCTAGGTCAAAACTCTAGCACCAAGGAAGAGACCAGCATGCTCTGATGTAACCTGTGGCCATGACAGGCCATACCTGAGGATTCACATCAAGAATAGCATCAGGCATGCCGGTGCTGTTCTGCCTAACCCTCGTACGAATAGGATCCGATGATCCTAGAAGCCTTCCTCTCTCTCTGTCATTCTTGTCCTTTTCCTCTGCTATAACCCATGCTTTCCCTTGGCCTATAAAAGGGAAAGTAGATTGAACCATCGAAATCTGATCGAGATTCGCACAAGAGCATGACACAAACACATGGCTGAGTAGCGATCGAGCTCTCAGCACCTGTTTACTCCTTCCACCAGAGACTTGGGATCATTTCCCTCTCTTGCCTATTTGTACCCTCTACTACAAACTTTTAGTGCTAGTAATACGAGCAGCAGCGATGAACTGGACGTTGGGACTTTTTTGCCTGAACCAGTATAAACCTTGTGTCCTCTAAGCACACCATCCAAGCCAGACACACAATACTAGAAATATATTCATCAGTGGTAACTCAAAACACCAACAGTTGGCATGCTAGGTAGGGGCCTTTTGCATGCTAGTCACGGCATCAGCTAGGTCCTAGGCGTGCACATGTGCTTCGGGAACCTAGACTTCATCATCATAACAGAGGGAGAGATGGCGCAGCTCCCACCGCCATCCAACCTCTCCACTTCACTGGCCTTGATGCGATCGCTGAGGCGCTTGAGGAGCTATAGCTACACGCACCAGAGGCCCGCACCCCTTGGAGCGACCAGCTCCTCGGCTTCGATTATGGAAGGCTAGAGCACCAGCTCAGTGCCTTCCTGAGACCCCAACCATCCTAGGAGGACCTACACCACCTCACCTTCTCATTTGCTAATGTCATGATGTAGCTTGCCAGAGGAGAGTCACTCTCCCTGGAATACCTCATCCACAGCGCCCCGATAGTGCTCCCGTCCGGTCTCCATAATGCCATAGAGACCGTTGGCCACCTTGTGGCGCAACGCACGCCTCCATCTCCCATGAATGATGAGTTTATGGGGATGACCGAATATATCGCAGAATCTTTCCACAACCTCCTCGCGTGAGAATTGGGGTCGCCCTCTGACTCTGACTCTAGTAGGGGGAGCCATCACCCCTCGTATGAATGTTTCATGGGAGGTACCCCTTAGGGATATGTTGAAACTATCCACGAGGGAGAGGCTACCCCAACAAATGACCTCAATGATGAGGTCAAAGTGGATGTAGGGGCCCCACCTCACCTGCGGGTGGAGCAGCTGAAGGACTAACACCAAGAGACCAAGAAAGCACAACTCTAGCTTGAGCAGGAATGCACGAAGCTTGAGCGCCACGGAGACGGTGGGCTGTGTGCGCTGTGGCCCGCAACATGAACCAGAGGATCATCAAGGACGATGAAGCCCTTCCCCACTTTACCCGAGCAAGATAAAACATCGCTGCTATGGTGGCCTTGCTCTGGGGGCTTCCGAGGCTTGCGATGCCTGAGGATCGTTGGGCCTATCATGAGATTCACACGCTACTCGAGCGTGCGGCGACGTAGTAGGCCGAGAGCTCGCTGTCCCAATGACACGAGGTCAACGCTAACTAGCGCACGCCCTTAGTGGGACCCAACATGGACGTGTCAGTCCACTAGGCGTAGCAAGGCGACAGGTCGCACACCACGGTCTAGGTGCATGAGCATCTCGACCTTCACCATGATGCGCGCAACACCCTCGATGCCCTCAGACATACCCACGACAATGCAAGGGAGGGGGCAAGCCGTAGCTACCACCCTTGTCATGGCGGATGCTACAACAGTGGCGAGGACCGAAGGCCAAGCCCCAACTTGACAGGACCTTAGGCCTTTGGCCGACACATCCTCAATGTTGTCTTCCCACCGAGGTACCGACCATGGACCAACATCCCAAAATACTCTAGGAAACAAACCCTAGACCATGGCTTGAGGATTATCGCCTTGCTTGCCAAGCCAGTGGAGTGGATAATGATGATTTCATTATCCACAACCTTCCATTATTCCTGGCTGACTCGACGTGAACGTGGTTGGAACACCTTCCGCCCAACTGAATCCAAAGTTGGGCGGACCTAAAGGAGATCTTTGTGGGAAACTTCTTAGGCACATACGAGCATCCTAGGAACCCGTGGGATCTCAAAAACTATCGACAGAAGTCCTAGGAAACTCTTTGTGGGTACATCCGGCGCTTCTCCTAGCAATACAACGAGCTACCCAACGTCATCGACGCCGACGTCATAGGAGCTTTCCTGAATAAGACCACCTACGAGTCCCTGGTTCACAAGCTAGGACATAAGGGCCCATGAACCATCAAGGAGCTCCTCAACATCGCCACTAGACATGCCTCGGGCAAGGAGGTGGTCGGGACAATTTTCGACCACCTCAAAGGCAAGGTGAAGCAGGACAAGGACGTTGGCAAAGGCGCCTCCAACCATCCCAAAGAGAAGAAGAACAAGCAGCAGTGCGAGGGCTTGCTTGTGGCCACCACCGACCGCAAGGGGGTCAGAAGCCCGCTGTGGGTACCTTAGACCACTTTGAGAAGCTGCTCAAAGGGCCATGCCCAAACCATGCTTTCCCTGTCGAGCACCTATACAAGGACTGCATCCTCATGAAACGGTTCTTGTCTGGAGGCTCCAACAAGGGGGAGCATAGGAAGGAGCCCAGCTAGATGAAGCACATGACATTGCCCTCCTCTGCTCAGCCAAGTACAAGCAAGCATTACGCCGATGCCACAACCATCGAGTGCGGGGTTGGTCCTTCAACGTCAGGGACCTAGTGCTCCGCCTCGTCCAAACCAACAAGAACTACCACAAGCTCTCTCCACTGTGGTAGGGACCGTACGTCATCGCGGAGGTGCTCCTACTAGGCACCTACAAGCTCAAGACCATTAACGGCGAAGTCTTTGTCAATGCCTAGAACATCAAACGGCTATGTCGCTTTTACCCTTAATATACGCACACTTTCTCTTATCAGTTTAGCTATCAACTCCCTGATCTTTAGTGACACCCGGCCCCAGCAATGGCAGGGGGTCGGGCCTCACTCGGAGGCTGATATGAGCATATTTATCCAGTAGATATTCTCTACGCCCGACCCTTTCTCATGTTAAGACCCAGAAGTGAGGGTTGCAGAAATAGACCCTGAGTAAAACTGGTAAGACTGCAAGAAACCTATGCCCCAGTGGCTACGGTCTTTTTGCTCACCAGTGCCCAAGCTTTTTAGCCTTAACTATGGAAAGAGTCAATACGCGTCTAAGAGTATATCCACCTGACAAACATTCTCTATGCCCGACCCTCTCTCACGTTAAGATCTAGAAGCAAGGGTTACAAAAATGAATGCTGAGTAAAACTAGTTGGACTGCAAGAAATATACGCCCCAGCGGCTATGGCGTTTTTGCTCACTAGCATGATCAGAAGTTTATTCACCCACACCCCGAGCTTTACAGCCTTAACAATGGAAAGGGTCAGAACGCATTATCCTTTTTATACAAAAAGGGGAGAAGGGCTAAAAATCTGTTTGGCCAAAACAAAAATTAAAAGCTTGTCCACTTACTACGAGTTCATCGCTTGGCTTATCTGCCTAACTAATTTCTTAGGGAGGATGATCTCATTCTCTATCTCCGTAGGAAAATCCTATGTCTATGGGTCACCCAAGTCCATTGGATGGCTCGAGCCGCTGTCGAGAGACAGCTAAGGAGCAGTAGGATGCCCCATGTGGGTTATGCCAACTCCATCACAAACGATGAACCTAGATTCCACTCGGACATATCCGTTAAGAGCTCTCTGAACCCATCACTTGGGCCATCAAGGTAAGTCCTATGCCAATGGGTCACCGAAGTTGATCGAATGTCTTGGGCCACTACCAAGAGATGGGTCACCCTTAATTTATGCATGTTTTCTCTTATTAGTTTCACTATCGATTCCTCGATCTTTAAGTGACACCCGACCCTAGCAACGGCAAGGGGTCAGGCCACACTTGGGGGCTGGTAAGAGTGTCTATTCGGTAGACATTCTCTATGCCCGACCCTTTCTCATGTTATAAAACCTAGAGGCAAGGTTTGTGGAAACAAATGCTGAGTAAAACTAGTCGGACCGCAAGAAACCTATGCCCCAGTGGCTACGGCATTTTTGCTCACCAGCGTGATTAGAGTTTGTTGCCCACACCCCGAGCTTTAGCCTCCACCTTCCCAAGAAGGATTTGGTGGGGCCCATCGGTGGAATCTCCATCTAGGAGAGGCCAGCAGGTCACCCAAGTTGATCGGACGGCTCGGGCCACTACCGAGAGATGGGTAAGGAGCAGCAAGATGCCCCATGCGGGTTAGGATGACTCCGTCATGAATGATGGACCCAGATTTCACTCAAACATATCCGATAAGAGCTCCCCGAACCCATCACTTGAGCCATCAAGTTAACTTTACTAACCCCCACTTTACTTTTCCACTACATGAGCATTCATTCATCCATTCTCATACATCCAAGCATCACATATGCAATTATTGCATCACAATGCTTTGTGTCACATCATGAAGTCGTAGTTGTCTCATTCGATATGAGAGGCGACCGACCAAGGTTCAACGGCTAGCCCATGAAGGCTCGAGGCCACCTCACATAAAACAGAGCTAGGGGAGAAAACACATATGAGCCCCAGCAGCCTTTGCTCGACCTGCTAAGAAGCGGACAGGGTCATCTTGACCTTCTTGTTCGATCCTAACCTTGAGCCAAGCCCATAGAATCTCCATCGAGGGTAGACCAGTGGGCCACCTGAGTCCATCTCTAGAACGACTTGGGCATCTACCAGGAGGCGGGTTAAGGAGTAGTAGAATGCCACATGAGGGCTATGTCGACCCTGTTACGAACGACAGACCTAGATTCCGCTCAAACATACCCATTAGCGAGCTCACCGAGCGTGACACTAGAGCCATCGAGGCAAGTGGCGTTAGCTCAACCCCTCCAATTGCTAAAACCATGGACGGGGTGACGATCACAAAGACAAGCTGACCCTCGACCGGACCCTCGCTACACACGGGGGCTCAAGGAAAGTTGGACTCATAAGGAGACTAAATGCGCAGTCACAGAATGATGGCTCAGATCCTAGGGAGGGGATACATATGAAAACTAAGAATAACATTTCTAAAACAAGAGATGCTTTCTCCTACTAGCTTTGTTATCGTCTCCTTGATCTTTAGTGAAACCCGACCCCGGCAACGGTAAGGGGTCGGGTCTCACTCGGGGGCAAATAAGGGCATATACATATACCCTTTCTGAAATAGTCACCATGCCCAACCCTTTCTCATGTTAAAAAACTAGAGGCATGGTTTTGCGGAAGCAAATGCCGAGAAAAACTGGTCGAACTATAAGAAACCCATGTCCCAGCAGCTACGACACCCTTGCTTACCAGCATGACCAGAGTTTTCTGCCCATACCTCAAGCTCTACGGTCTTAACAACAGGAAGGGTCAGTACGCATTAACCCCTTTTTACACATAAAAAGGAAGAAAGAACAAATTTGTTCAAATGAAATAACATGCTTATTTAAACAAAACACGAGGGTAGGAACTTGTCCGCTTATTACAAAAATGACCGCCCAACCTATTTAACTAACTAGCCCCTCCAGGGGAGAACTATGCCTTCTATCTTGTCCGCTTGGTCCTATGAAAGGGGAGCCACCATCGTTTTCATCTCCTCCAACTCATGGAATTCATAACCGGGCACGTAGCCGTGGCTCATCGCCTCTAGATAGATGTTGTTCCCATAATAAGAACGAGCAATCATGAAGGACTGATTGACCCTGGCACACTCGAGCCATGATCTCAATGGCTGAGCCATGAGCGAGCTGGTCCCCTCCAACCACACCACCTCAAGGTCATCGTAGACCACTCTGAGGGTGGTGCTCAGGGTACCAAGCTTGTCACTCTCTACCTGAAGATTTCTCCTCACCTTAGTGAGATCCATAGCTAGCCTGGTAGAAGCGCTCTAGGCCTCTAGCTTTCGAGTCATTTCCCTTTTGAGCTTGGAGTGGAGGGAGCCAACCTTCTATTGTGCATCGTTGCACTCTTGGTAGGCCTAGTCATGCTCTCGGAAATCCTGGTCACGCACCACGCAAGCCATGCCATGTTTTGAGTGGAGCCTCTCCACAGTTTGGATTATCTCACCCTGCTCCTTGCATAGTTGAGTGACCACCATGGCATCTAGGCTTGCCCTTTTCTCTAGGGCCATGAGTTTCTCCTTAGTGCCCAGCCTCAGATCCCTTTCTTTCTCAACCTCGCTCAAAAGGTCAAGGATCTACTGGTGGATTTCGGTGTCCTTCTAAAGCAACTCATCCTGCTCCTTCCTGACCCTGGCGGCTTCTTCATCATCCTTCTGTGACCTCACCGACAGGGCCTCAAATGCCTTCTCGGCCTCATTAGCATCCCAATGGGTCTTGACCACCCACGACCGAAGATTGGCTGCCTCCTCGGTGAGGGGAGTTAGCTCGGCCACCCTTTGCTAGGTGGCAATGAGCTGAGTTGTCACCTCCCCACATAGCCACGCCTCCTCAATGAGGTGGTCCTAGGCTTCCTTCTGTTGACAAAGGAACCAAGATTTCCCCCGGCTACGAGCTATAAGGGACTGCATGGAGACAATGGTTAGGATACAAAAAGTAAGTAGAGGAAGAAAAGGGCAAGAAGTAGGACCAAACAATACCCGTTCAGAGGGAACAACAATGTCATGCAATGCGCCCGTGGCATAGTCTAGGGCCTTGAGCACATACGTGATCCCTACATCAAGGCTCTCCCACTCCATTCTCTCTGTAGCGGTGTCAAGGGTAAAAAGCATCGACGTTGGATCCTATGGATCCACCCACTAGAGTAGGGGCTCGCCCCACACAAGCGAGCACTGCCCACCAATGTTAGGGTCAGAGATGACTCCCCATCGGCCTCAAATGCCATCAACCCCCTCACCATGATGTCCCCACCGGGATGATCCCTTCGGTGACAGAAAGGCTCAGTAGTGCGGACACGAACCTCTCTCCCAGCAATACGCCAGGCGCTGTCGCTTGGCCCGCCAATGGCATGGGACGTGCCGATGCCTCAGGCGACGCTATGGTTGCACTCAGCTATGACCCATATGTCACGACCACTGCCTCCTCCACCTGCGATGGCAGGGTCATAACCAGCTGCGTCGCACCTGCCATGGTCACCACCACGAGCACGATCGCTAGCCCTGTTCGCCCTATCGTCGACAGCAGTATCACGACCATCACTGGCTGCTCCATGACCTCTGAAGGCACCCCTTGAATGCCCACATCCACCCATCTCACTGAGGGCACAGGCACCACCGTGGGCAGCGCTAGACCATCCGATGAAGCGATCACATCGGTGTCGCTCTCGCTCAAAATGGGCGTGGCACCAGCTGACGACCGCCGTACCGATTAGAGGGCGATGCTCTTCTTTGGTGCTAGCGCCATAGGATTCACTGCCTACCGATGCTACAAAGGACGAAAAACATAAGTCACGATGAAATCTGACTAAAATAGGAAAAAACAGGAGAATCGATAACTCACCTCAGCGCCGTCGAATGGCGGATGCGTTTGGGGGATGAACCCCCTAACCCTTGCTCTGCCTCATCGGAATGAGGCCATTTTGAGCCTGCCCCCTGCTCTTGGGCAGAGGGGCTCGCCCCTAGCAGCTCCTAGGGCACATTGGTGGAACGCCTCGCTCCCCTTAGCTCTTGGGGCGTGATGATGGAGCCGCCCGCCTCCGCTGGCTCCTCAGGCGCGACGGCAGAGCCGCCCACCTCTGTTGGCTCTTGGGGCAACCCAACGGTACATCCCTTCTCTGCTGGCTCCTCAGACATACCCTCCCCTCTATGGAACGGGAAGGGTCCCGAGCCTACAAGGATAAACCGATGCCTATCAGTGCATCCTCGTTCTCCAGGTTATCCCACTTGATATCGTCGGCTACCGTTTCTTTTTCCTCCATCACATTGTCATTGTCACCATCATCATCGTCATCATCATTGTTAGTATGCTCCCCTCATTCCCGCGCCTATAGCTTCTGCTGCTTCTTCCTCTTCTGTCGTCCTTCGCCTTCCTCAGTCGCTCGCCCTCGGCCTAATTTGCCGCCCTCATGGCCAAATCCCTCAGTAGTGGTGTCAAGTGATCCATGAGGATGAGGTCCCTTGGCTAGTCCTGCCCCTCTCAAAGTTAGTCTCACAGGGTAGGAAATCAATTGAAGAGAAGGCAAGAGAAAGGGAAACTTAAGAAGACAACATATCCTAGCTCCGGCCGCATTCGAGGGTGGCACCCGTGTCATCCAGCAAAGGCTCCATAGCCTCCTTGATGTGTTGTGTGATCTCGGAGTTGGGGAGCGTTCCCTCGGCGAGTGTCATTCCATCGAATGATGCCTCAGGCGCCATCGTGTATAGCGGGAGCACAGGCGTCATCAACGGCACCACCCTCCTTGTGTGGTAAGCCTCGATGACGCCTGACCCTTTTAGGCCATTTTCCTTCAGGATGTGGATGGCGGCGATGTGGTCTTGGATCTTCTCCTTGTTGTTCTCTAGGATGCCCCACTTCCTCCACTGCTCTAGGGCCTCTTCGATCAGGCGCCCGGTGAACTCCAACAGAGGGGTGGTGTCATTGTTCTTGAGGTAGAACTACTGCGAGTGCCACCCCTTATTGGATGTCGAGAGCCACATGGATAGGTACTCACTGACCTGATTGTTCCGAAGCTTTATGTTGGCGTACCCCATCGGCATGTGCAGCTCCTGCCTACTGCCCCTCTCCCTCTTCTTCTGGAGGTTGATGGCGAAGAAATACCTCCACAAGTTGAAGTGGGGGCTGATCCCAAGGAATCCTTCGCATAGCACGACGAACGCCGCCATGTGCTGGATCCTATTTAGATTGAGATGCTACAGCTCAATCTTATAGAAGTGTAGTAGCCCTAGAGGAATTTATGGGTGGGGGTCATGAGCCCATGCTCGTGGAAGTGGGCGAACGACACCATATAGCCATCGGGTGGTGACGGCGAATCCTCGTTACCGGTCAGCAACCACTCCTTGGCCGAGGTACGCACATAAAGAAGACCATGATGGACGAGGCCCTCCATGCATGGGAAGGTGATGTCAGAATGGCACCATAGATCCATTGGAGGTGGAGGTGGATGGATGCGAGCTCAACGGCGATGGAGATACGGAGGCAGGAAACCTAAGCGTTGGCGGCGGCGGCGTGGCTATGGAGGTAAGGATGCAGGCGTGCGTATGAAACATGAAGGGCTAACGCTTTGGTTTTATAGGGGCAACGGGTGCAAGGAAACCAACTGCCCACCTAGATCTCTACACCTGCCACGACCTATCACCATGTCTCATCGTGGGGCGTGCGCACGCAACCTATGACCATCTCCTTGAAAAATGTGCTGGACGTTTTGCCTCCCCGAATGGGCCACAACCTATCATAGGTAAGAGGGATACAGAGCTAAAAACACAACTACGCCCCATATAGGCCCAGGAGTTCGAAGGTTGGCCCACCAACAGGTTGAACAACTACTCTAGGCATCCTCAGAGTGAGGGTGCAAAGGGATGGGCCCGCTAGCGGCCAATACCCGGGCGCATGAGCGCCGCAGGCATCCCAGCCCATGTTCGAGACTCGGCTGGATATGAGAGCCCTCGAGACTAGTCGAATGAACTCGAGAACTATATGGATTGACCACTGAGAATCTAGAGTCGGTCACCAGCTGACCCGAGCTGAACCCCCATGAACAGGATGTCGGGGCCCCACTCTGACTAGCCCATTAACAGCTAACCAAGCACCATGATTCATCCATAGAGGAAAATCATGGCACCACTCAGCCCCTTGTTTTTGTTGGAAAAAAAAAGCTTGAGGGAAGACGATCACAAGACGAGCTGACCCTCAACTGGACCCCAGCTATGGGCGGGGGCTCAAGGAAAGATTGGACTCGCAAGTAGACCAAACATGTGGTCGTACAATGATAGACCCCCATAGGGGTCTAAATCAGGAAAGACCTTTTCTGACCCACCAAATCTCATGGTATACCCCCGAGGGGTCTGATCACGACGAAAGGGAATCACCATCCCTAGGACACGCCATGGGCGACAAAAGAAGGCCAAGGCCCTTAGAGTCCTCCCATTCAGAAAAGCCTCCGAAGGAGTATTCTACTCCTCTATAGGCTCGGGGGCTACTATCGAGGACCAATACTAGGGTACCCGAAGAGGAGGAGCTAATGGTCATCAATGTTGATTCATCCAAGCAGTCAAGAGCATGACTACAGCTCCAACCGACCCCAAGTGCGCGGGCTCCGCCTTGCCTGACATCTGGGGGTAGGCTCCGCCTCGCTTGACCTCTAGGTCAGGGGCTCTGTCTCTCCGAACCCTAAGGCCACGGGCTCCGCCTCGCCTGATCCTTGGGTTTGTGCTCCATCCTGCCCGACCCCTTGGGTGTGGGCTCTATCTTGCCCAACAGGGACCCATACCGCCGCCAACCACTCTAGGTTCAAACGTATGGGTCTGGGTCAAAACTCTAACACCAAGGAAGAGACTGGCATGCCCTGATGTAACCCGTGGCCATGATGGGCCATACCTGAGGATTCACATCAAGAACAGCGTCGGACGTGCTGGTGCTATTCTACTTAACCCTTGTACAAATGCTGACAAGCGTGTTAGTTCACCACGACACCCTCTAAGACGGAATGGGGCGCCATGACGGGCAGATAATGCTCGCACATGGCGCTAGTGATGAACATGACCCGATGAACCTAGAAGCCTTCCTCTCTCTCTCTCATTCTTCTCCTTCTCCTCCACTATAACCCACGTTTTCCCTTGGCCTATAAATGGGAAAGCAGATCGACCAATCAAAATCTGATCGAGATCCGCACAAGAGCACGACATGAACACACGGCTGAGTAGTGATCGAGCTATCCACACCTGTTTACTCCTTCCACCAGAGACTTGGGATCATTTCCCTCTCTCATCTGTTTGTACCCCCTACTACAAACTTTTAGTGCTAGTAATATAAGCAGCAATGACGAACTAGACGTAGGGACTTTTTGCCTGAACTAGTATAAACCTCATGTCCTCTAAGCATACCATCTGAGCCAGATGCGAAATACTAGAAATTTACTCATCCATGGTAACTCAAAACACCGACAGTGGTAGATCGTGTGAGTGACAGAAGTTCTATATAGCCTGTACTATATAGCTTCGTTGATCCTTTGTAGTCCACTTCCTGTCTGTAGGCGCACATAGGACGTGGTTGCAAAGGAAAGCATCCTCTGCTGGTGTCTTTCCCTAGTAATGTCCCCAGTTGAAAAGTAGAAGACATAAGCTTACCCAAGTCAGAACTAGAGAACTTTAGTTATCCTCTTTATGCTCCTATTTATCCTAACCTTGTTGCTACCCTTAGTTAAGTTAGACCATAGTTAGTCTCACATGTTTTCCTATAGATATGATACTTAGAATACCTCTGGGTAAATCTATAGTGGTATCCGTGCACTTGTGGATTTATCTATGTGCGTTAAAATATACCAACAAGCTTTCTGGCGCCGTTGTCGGGAAAACGGTTGCTGAATTAACTACAATCCTAGCTTAACCTTTTATCTTTTATTCTTTCTTTTACTTTTTCATTTAGCATGGATTCTAATACTATCTATCAATATGCTAAACCCACGAGCACAAGCCTAGAGCCACCAAAATCTATAGAGCCTATCCTTACACCTGGTTATAAGCTGCGTCCATGTTTTATAAAATTGATTCAAGATAAATCCTTCTCGGGGGAAGGCGATGAAAACCCATACTCACATCTACAAGAGTTTGAGCAGATCTGTGCATGCTTGCGTATCGTGGGCATGTCTGATAAAACCATAAGATGGAAGTTGTTTCCATTCTCTTTGATGGGAAGAGCTAAACATTGGTACAGTCAAACCGTAGGAAGTATGCCAAGAGATTGGGAAACGTTATGTTCTAAATTTTGTTTATGTTTCTTTCCCATCTCTAAAGTGGTTAGCCTTCGAAAAGAGGTTCTAAATTTTAGACAACAAAAAGAAGAATCTCTTGGTACATCGTGGGATCATTTTAATGAACTTATCATCACTGGCCCAGACCTTGCTATTCTAGACCCAATGCTCCTTCAATATTTTTACATGGGTCTTAGCAAGGATTCCATGGAATCCCTTGATGCAGCCTCTAGAGGAGATTTCCTTCATTTGTCTACTAGTGAAGCAAGGGCTATGCTTGATAGAATTAGTGGAAAGACTCCCTGCACTAGCATTCATAATGAACTCCCCAAGAAAGAGAAGAAAGCATCTCCCGATCAAGAAGAGGAAGTTTTAATAGCCAAATCACAATCACTTTAATCCCAAAATTTAGCTATCACTCCTGAACCACCAATACCCCAAAATCCCCCAAGAAAAGAAAGAATTCTATCTTTGGAAATCCTTGTTGAAATCAAGGATGACCTCTTTGGTGCTGATTTTGGGAGAACATTAAATTCTCATCTTCATAAGAGACCTTCGAGCGAATATAATTCAAATCCTCTTAAGAAAGGATCTCTTAGAAAGTGTCCTTATTCCCATATAGAACATTGGGAAGAATTCAAAGATGGCATTTCAAGTAATGCCATAGAAGGAGAGTTGAGCCATCTAGAAGCCATTCCTATCCTCTCCCCTTCTATGTCCACGTTAGATGTCTCATCTGAATCCATCTTTCAACCCATCCTTGACCATGATGATCCCTCTTATGCTCTCTCTTCTAAGTCTCATGATGACTGTAGAAATCCACTAAGACAACCAAAACATAGGAATCCTAAAGGCCACAAGGATGACCAAAAAGAGCAACGACAATGGATGGAATGTATTAAGAACGTGTATGCCATTGCTAAAGAATGGATGGACAAGAATGAAACCTTATGGGTAGAATCCAAACTTGGCTTAGATCCAAACGGTGAGCTTAAATCAATCTCTTTAATAAACATGACTCATCCAAGTTTGGAGGAGGCCTTAGACGAGATCAATCCAAGAGCCACCAATCCATGGGAAATCTTGGACAATAAAATGTCCAATGAATGTCATAGGCATGGAATGTTGGAGATAATGTTTCCTCCGATAGACATTCATGAAGAAACACCCTTAGAGCTTGAAAAGGAAGATAACATCAATGAGCATGGAAGTTATTTCATGAACACCTCATCAAATCCATGCTCGCATAAGAAATCTCCTGAATTAATTGGTCTCCAACATTGCCACACACGAGATCTTCAACCCCTCATTCTCTTTGTTCATAAAGACTTTGAAAGGTGGTTGTAGATGCATATGTTTATCATAAATATTGCAGATCTCGTTGTGTGAATCTTGAGATAGGTACAGAAAGGTTGATATTGGAGGGGAAACCACTTCACCAACTTGAGATAGGTACACAAAGGTTTCCCAAGGACGAGCTTTTGTCCTAAAGCAAGCTCTTTTGGGAGATAACATGAGTTTTCACCTTCTCTTGTGATACCCTTGTGAAATAAGCCTAGAAAAATAATTGTGAAAAATTTCTTTGGGTATTTTTGTCACTAACCATTCTAGGTTTGAAGCAAAAAGAATGAAGGATGACAATGCTAGGTATGTCCAACCAACCATCATGCAACATTGAATCACATCCATTCAAACTTAATTTTGCCTTGCAAAATTCAAGTGTGAGGGATGAACTTCTTTGTAAAATCTTATGCCATATTGCTAATTCATCTTGGTTGTCTCTACCTTTAAGCCATGCTTAATTTGCTAAATAACAATCATGCTCTTTCATCTCTATTTAAATAAATCTCTATAATGCTTTCATGCTACCTTTGTTTGCTATAGTAAGCTTAAGGTTTGAAGTATGTTCATACATCTTTTAAATTAAGCATGAAGCTTAGTTTAGGGGTGCTGATCATACTTCCAAATGTTTTTAAATTAAGTATGGTGCTTAGGTTAAAATGCCTTTATGAAACAAATTAGATGTGGTGTCTAGGTGGATTTTTGAACCAAGAATATGCTATAGTAGATACTGGATATTTTGTTGGACTAACCCTATGTAGGAAACTTTTAATTCAATATTGGTAAGTCACGAGATGAATTCAAATCAGAGATTAAGCAGGACACAACTCATTCATTATAGATGTAAGAACTACATACCTCATTCAATATGGATGAAAGAATTGTAAGTACCAAAGTTCATTCACTTTGTCTTTTACTGCAAGTTATCTTTGCCTTGAGCCATGCTTGTATAAAACATGATCTCTATACTAAAGTAATCCCAAAACCAGCTTTTCATTAGTATAGAGGGATATTACAAAATTCTGAACAAACAACCCGTATTTTAAAATTGTATATTCCTTTGGGTATGTGTTGTCCACTAATCCTTTGTAGGCATAAAATAATGAGTGAGGCAAAAGGTCTAACAAGGTGTCAAAAGATCGAAGAGTAGAAAGATAGCATGACAAAAGGATGAGAAAGGAAAGGTGCAATCTAGGCAACAAGAAGCTCATAACTATGAGGCTAGCCGAACAAGGAAAACTTCAAGCAAAAAGGGAAGGACCATTACGAGTCATCTACCCTTCGTCACATGGTGTCATCACACTCTAATGACAAAGGTAACATCCAAAGGTAAATGGTCATTGCTTAAAAAGTTTTTCCTTGATTCTAATATGCAATAAATAAAAAACAGACATGTTTGAGTTACAAATTTACTTGATCCAACCTGATTAACTCAACATGTTTAGTTCTTCAAGCTTGTTCCTAGCACCACTTTCTTGATCTTATAGTTTTAACCAAATGAGCTAAAATATTACACATCCTATCTCTGGAAGATGATAGTCATAATCATGTAAAATTCAATATATTATGTAAAGATAGACAATCCTTCCATAGGTTAAGCAACTCAATCTTTGGATTCTTTTCGGCCAAAAGAATTTAAATAATCTTTTGGTTTTAGCACAAATGATATAAATGAACAAAGCACATAACATCAACTTTATCTTGTTTAATGTGCCTAAGGTTAGAGAGGAATGAATAATTTTTTGGTTCTGTTAGTGTTTTCCCACCAACAGAGCCCATGCATTTGATCTCTACTTTGTCTTTATGAGCAGGACACACTTCAAACAAAGTGTGGGAGAGTCATTGATTCCCCAATTTCTACAAGTGAAGGTTCTGAACCTACTAAACCAAAATCAAAATTTAAAACCAAGACGGGTTTGGCAGAAAAATATGACATCACCATTAGAGGCACCACTACAAGAATCCTCATCTTCAGAGCGAACCAAGGTACTTGATCAATAAACTTCACAAGAAGAAGTTTAGTTCAAAGGACTTAAAACACCAAACCTTCACCGAAAGAGCTAGCTTGGGGGAGAAGCACTCCCGTGTATCTAGGTAAGTATGCTTTCCCATTGTTCTAGTTTTAGTTTCTTTTAAATAGTTAAGAAAAGGGTGAATGAAAAACAAAATAAAAAGTTATCTATATAATAAATATATATAGTTATAGTAATAATGTGTGATTTAGTAAAATTGAAAATAAAATAAAAAGTGTGTCTAGTTTGGTTTAATTTATTTTTAAGAGTTGAATAAAATAAAGAGGACTTAGACTAATCTCTTAAATGGAAATAATGAATAGTTACTCTGTTGTAATTCCTTTCAAGTACCTAGTTTTTAGCCTTGAATTCTTCTGAGTTTTGGATACGACTGATTTGATATAAGGATTTACTCTGAACTTGAAACTCGTGGGTAGCATATGCTTGATCTAAGTCTAGGTAATTGACAAATATGATATGAGAAGGTCTAAGCTAATGTTTATCTTGTTCCAAGTGACACTAAAATTTTGGAGATTTATCTTTAGAAAAAACACAAAAATGCTATATGATAAGTTCATGTATGACAAAGCTTGAATTCCTATCAGAGCCATACATGTTATTTAGGTTAGAAAAACCTCCACATATATGTTGCTTGCTTTTGCATTGAGTTTTATCAAACTTTGTTGACCCTCATGAGAAGTTTGTCATGCTCTTAAAATCAAGATCACGTACACACCACATATACCTACTGCTCCTACATTGGGAGTACACAAAACATGTCTTCTATCTAGATCCACCAAAAAATATTTTACTCCTACACTGGGAGTGAGCACAAAACATGCTTGATAGGTTTTTCATCCACCAAATAAATGCTCCAAGTTCTTGTTGCTATCTCTTAAGGTTTTGTTGTAGAAAAGAGACATGGGGCTATGCAAAGGTTATTCATAAAAAAGAGAAGAAGAAAAAGAGATGAGAAAAAATAGACAAGTGTCTGAGATATTTAAAACAATGGGTACTCAGATACCTGCCTAAAAAAAGAAAAGATGAATAAGATAGCCCCATGTTCTCTAGTAAATGTTTTCAAGTTTCAAAGGAGAGATATGTTTTCAAGGAGCAAAGTAGAATTAGGTTAGCCACCATATATATCCACCAAATATTCCACACACATGCACATCTTGATTTGATTGTATGACTCAACTCTCTTTGGATCCGTTGTTTGACTTTACAATATATGTATTGCAAGTATGCTCTAGCTTTCTACCTATCTATGAACTCCACGTAAGCCTTAGTGGTAGGTAGAAAAATGCATAACATCTTTATTGCCTTGGTGAGGATCCACAAATACCACATATAATGAGAGACTTGAGAGTGTCATATAATGGAATCTCTGAGTTTTATTGTGAAAACTTATAAAAACTCTAGAACAATGGTGAAGCAAAGAACTTGAGACATAGTGCTTGACTTGATCATTCTGTCTTTCAATTGCTCAAGACCCAAGTGAAGGTTAAGAAGCCCCATGGTTGAAGGTAATATGGGTAAGTTTGAAAGTTAGATCACTTTATTCTATTATAGAGGAGAATTTTTTATTGAACGCATGTGTTTTTTAATGCATGAAAACATTGTAGCAACTCCTGATCCATTGCTAAGTTTAGCTTTGCACAGGGACAAACAAAGGTTAAGCTTGGGAGAAATTATTGACGGTCAATAACTTCAATTATAAGCCATCAACATAACCTGCATTTATACTTAATTCCATCACCAAACATAGGTATAGGGGTTTAAACTAATAAATTCCATAAGTTTTGGTGAATCTGTATTTTAGAAGGGTTTATCTAGAAAATCGCCAAGGGGGCCTATTCATCAAAGGAAATCACGTAATTCCACAGCAAAACTGATGTGGGAAGACTCTAGAATACTCCAAAAGGCTCTCCACCAAAGTGGAGCCCAAGACACTAACATGTGGGGTCAGGCAGCCATCCACCAGTCAGCCCCTCGTTGCTAAGTTAGTTCCCCACCACCTCTTACGTTGCATCTACGTTGTCCTTTAAGTTGGTTTGATCCAAGGGCTCATGTTGGACGCTCTGGGCTATATATACCAACCCCTGCCACCCTCCCTTCAGCCATCCTAAAACCCTAATTCATATTCTCCTCATCAGGATCAGAGCCAGCTATCAAAAGAAGATTAGTCCTCTATAGGATCTAGTCTTATGAATAGAAATAGTGAGATAGAGTGAGGAAAGAGTTTGGAGAAGGTGTCGGCCTATCGGTGCTCTCTCTATGGCTTGTACCTTGGCAGATCTAAATTCTATTTGAGCTTGCCTTTGAGATATCTCTAGTAATCAACTTCTAATTTGAGTAAGCATCTCGTTCATATTGTTCATTAGGATCACTACTCTTTTGAGTGCTTTATTCCTGTTCTAGAGAAAGTAGAGTATTAATCATAAGTGTCAGCGTGGTGCTTAGACTTGGGTTAATTGTGGATGCACCCTGCATTCCAGAAGGTGGTGGATCGCATGAGTGACATTAGTTCTATATAGCCTGTACTATATAGCTTCGTTGATCCTTTGTAATCCACCTCTCGTCTGTAGGCGCACGTAGGACGTGGTTACGAAGGAAAGCATCCTCTACTGGTATCTTTCCCTAATAATGTCCCTAGTTGAATAGTAGAACACATAAGCTTACCCAAGTCAAAACTAGAGAACTTTAGTTATCCTCTTTATGGTCCTATTTATCCTAACATTATTGCTACCCTTAGTTAAGTTAGACCATAGTTAGTCTCACACGTCTCCCTATGGATATGATACTTGGAATATCTCTAGATGAAAGCTACAACGGTATCCGTGCGCTTGTGAATTTATCTATGCGCGTTAAAATATACCAACAGAAGCCCCTTCATAAAGAGTTGTTGGCCCCTTTACCTCACTAGTTTTGGGGCGACCGGACGCGTCGATCAGTATGATCGGACATGTGGCCCCCTAGCATCCGATCGTGGATCGGTGTCAATGGTCCCCACATTTGATCTTCGTCGTACGATTTCAATGGTCAAGTGACTCAGCGTAATGGCTAAGTCACGACCAGACACATGGGCAAGCCGACCGAACACACAACGCTCATGTTAGGTCCTCGTGCGCTCATGCACCAACTGTCAGCGATTGGACACGTTGCTCCCTTCACCTGACGCTGCACCACCGTGCGTTAGGTCAACTCCAGAGAGGTTCTAGAGCCACCAAAACATGACCAGACGCGTTAGATCAAGCATGACTGGACGTGCCCCTATGTTTGCTCATTCCTTCCTCATGAAACACCTTGCGTCAGCATACATCAGCAGGGACCGAACGCACATGCATCACGTTCGATCACCTCTGCTTGCCAATGTCCAGTCAGAGACCACCACCGTGCTCTTCACTGCACCACTGTCTAGACGCACCGGTGCTGAGTTTGGTGCAGCGTCCAGTCATTGCTAGTGACCTCTTTGACTCCACCCTTGCTCAAATGTGCTAACCACCAAGTGTATCACCTTGTTCACATATGTTAGCATATTTTCACAAATATTTTTAAGGGTGCTAGTGTGGCAGAACCACCCCAATTATATGGCCCACATGTGTCTATCATTGTCTTAAAGACCTCTGACTGTTGCACATGAGAGCTAGATAATTCAGGTAGTCTGTCGGGTGTCCTTAGGGAACCACAAATCATCCACATTTTACAACTCATACCGGATCAATATGGAGTTACCACAATATTACAACACTTGGTACAAAAATATCTTACATCAGAGTGTGGAAGACTTATAACAATAGTTTATATAACATGTTCAAGTCATAACTTAACTTGAGTTCAAATGGTGAGTAGAACTATGGAAGCAACTTAGGAATTCTGGAGAAGCACTGATGTGAATTCCCAAAAGGGATTCCAAGGAGAGAGAAAGTACATTAATTGTGGCCTATAATGGATCATGATCATAGACTATGATAACAGCGAGCATCCAGCAAAATCTCGCATGGTTTGCAACCCACAAGAGATTCCAGGTTTCGATGTTGTACCAAGGTCACTGATCATGGTATCACCATAGAGTACAATTACAATAGCTTTCAACCAACATATGTCGGTTATCAAATTTCAGAGAATCGCATGTGTCAGGATAGAAGAAAGCAAGACACGACACATGCATACATTGAGAAGTCAAGGAGTAGTCCCAAGTTTCTGTATGGAGTTGGCATAGTAAATATAGAGCATCCATAAGCTCCCAAGGATTAGAAATTTATGGAGCAAAGATTATCAAGAGGTGATAATTGGCAAAAACCTGGTACATGACAAGATTCGTTGGAATACAATAGCTGTAAGGCAGAATAGCTGTCCCGAAATTTAAAGTAGGAAATTTCAACACCCTTATATTTTATCCTTATGTGGATGACATGATGCATGCTCGTCTTATACGTCTTCACAACATTAGCTGGATTTAACTACTTATATAGGGCAATATTTTATACATTATCTTCACTGCACCAGACGAGATGTTGAAAGGCACTCAACAGAGCATTGCCAGAGAAGTTTGACTTTCCATCTGACTTTCTGAAGAAGAGTTGAAATCTTTTCGATGCCTTCTACTTGAGTCATCACAGCAAGTCTTCTCAGGATGTTATCAGCAAGCATAAGGGAGATTAAAGAATATTTTTAATTTGTTGCCATCCAAAAACTTTTAAATTGTAAAATCATTTTGAAGTTTTCAAAGGTAATGTTGTAGTCAATTCATGTATGAGCTCTAATACCAGCTATAACAGAACCACCTAGTTATATGTCCCACATATGTCTATCATTGTCTTAAAGACCTCTGACTGTTGTACATGAGAGCTAGATAAATCAGGTAGTCTATCGAGTGTCCTCGGAGAACCCTAAATCATCCACATTTTACAACTCATACAGGATCAACATGAAGTTACCACAACAATTCAATACTTGGTACAAAAATATCTTACATCAGAGTACGGAAGACTTATAACAATAGTTTATATAACATGTTCAAGTCATAACTTAACTTGAGTTCAAATGGTGAGTAGAACTGCAGAAGCAACTTAGGTAAAACATCTAAGGTAGGAGAGACAACCTGATCATGTCAAGCCCACCGACATGACCTCGATCAACAACTCAAGTCAGGTCCTACAATGGCCTAGCAGGGACGGTCATTGGCATGTCCATCGGCGATGGGGAGGTCACCAACATGCTTCCCACACGTACGCAGACCTATCTATGCTAGCGATTAAACCGATTCGGGCCCCTACCGAGCTTGACCATGGCCATGGCATCATGATGAAGCAGAGCTCATCAACATGACATTGCTCTGGCCACTATGGCATGGTAGAGTCTAAACGGAGGCATCAGACATGACCAAGGACTTCACTGCACTGCTTGGTTGAGGCAGAGATGGAGCAGAAGTGGCTACCGTCGAGGAGGATGATGGCGACAGCGTGAGCTAAGCGGTGAAGCGGTGTTCTGGCATGTTCTATGATGGAGCAAGGAAAAGGGTGAGCCGATGAGCACCATGACATCAAGGCAAAGCCACAACGATAAACAGGAGAGGAAGAGGTGCTCTAGAGCAGCCTAGCCACGGCGAGGTTGAGCATGGTGGCCATGGTGAGGTTGCCATGGCGAAAACAGCGTGCGCAGGCAATTTTGCTAGAGAAAGGTGGTGTGAGCGGTTCGAGTGGGTACGCAAGGATGAGACGAGGTGGAGGGCACGGGCAATTGGGCAAAGGAGGAGTGATCGCGACAAGTTTCATCGGCGCATTGAGTCGGCCAGCAGCAAGCAGGAAGGAGAAAGAGAAGATGGCGCCGGCGGCTCGGGCTTAAGAAGACGAAGGCGAGGCTTACGAGCATTGCCAGCAGTAGCTTGAGATTATCCACGGAAGTAGCTACGTGTCGCACGCGCAGAGAGCGGTAAAAATGGGTGACGGTCGGCGGGAAGCAGCTGCATGGCTGTGAAGCTGCTAGACTAGTGAGACCACTGTTCAATGTCTGAAACCCTAGCTTCCTCTCTCTCGTTCTCTCAATTTTGCAAAACAACTTGAAAAACGGTTTTAATAAAACTTGTTCCTTGATCTATGATCCACAACATTGTTTTAAGTTTCAATATCAAAAGATCAAGGGATTTTGAGATTGGGAGTTCAAAGAAGGGTAAATTCAAACTGTAGTCAAGATTCGGTTTTAGAGATTAAAAACAGCATTGCTTAGCTACTTTGGTTAATTAATCTATGAGCAACCAACACCCAATCACATCAAATAATTACATATTAACATGGATCAAGCATACTACCAAACAATGGAACAAAGTTTGATCAAGTTTTATTTATGAAAATTGATTTAGTAATTCACCAAAGTTTGAACTTAAACTCTGAATTCTAGGGACTTAGGCAGAAATTGCTAAGTGTGAAATTCAGCACCAAATCTAAACTTTGAGCTCAAATTTAAACATGTTTGATTTACAAACATCATCAATTCTTGATTCCATAACATAAAGAACACTTTGAACTATAAAGTTTATATTTACCAAATTTTATTTGCTTAAGCAAATTCTCATATATAAAATCACAAAGATCCCTAATTACTACCATTAACATCATTTCATGCTACATGGGAAACATATTATAAGAAACATATGAAACACCACAATGCAACATATGAAACATCACATATGCAACATATTAAAGCTATTATTGCAACATGAAATGCATTTATGGCATGACACTTGATGTTTATGCTTGATGATGCTCATGATCAGAATTTTAGTTGTTTTTAAACATCTAGGATGTTACAGTTAGCACTCACTAGAATCTAAATGCATATGCAATGAGTTAGAGCATCTAGTGGCACTTTGATAACCGTATTTCAATATGAGTTTCACCCCTCTTAATAGTACGACTATCTATCCTAAATATGATCACACCCACTAGGAGTCTTGATCACCAAAACAAAGAGCTCCTATGGATATCACCTTTGCCTTGAGCTTTTTGTTTTTCTCTTTCTTCTTTTCCAAGCCTGAGCACTTGATCATCACCATGGCCATCACCACCATCATGATTTTCACCATTTGCTCCACTACTTTGAATGTGCTACCCTATCTCATGATCACTTAGAGCAATGGGTTAGCACTTATAGTTTCATCAATTCACTAAAACCAAACTAAAGCTTTCAACGGGCCTATTCTATCCAAAATCTCCAATTCATGGATTTGGAGCTATGCTGCAAGCACCAAACATGTTTCTTAGCTCCATGGTGTGAGCTTAGATCCACAGTGGCGCTACTCCATGATGAAGTATGTGCTACCCTATCGCATGATCACTTAGAGCAACGGGTTAGCACTTCGGGTTTCATCAATTCACCAAAACCAAACTAGAGCTTTCAACGGCCTATTCTATCCAACATCTCCAATTCATGAATTTGGAGCTATGCTGCAAGCACCAAACATGTTTCTTAGCTCCATGGTGTGAGCTTAGATCCACAGTGGTGCTACTCCATGATGAAGTAGGTGCTCTGGATCTAGGTTTTTCAGTGGTTGAGTTGTCCCAAACAGGTCCCATGTATCACACACTTCTCTGTTATTGAATGCGAGTGTGCCATGCACTAATTCTCAGAGACTGCACATATGAGTGATACTATTTAGTAGTGAACAACACACACAACTGATACATCATGGAGATGTGTTTGTGCACGCGCGCAGGCATGGGCGCCACCAAAAGTGTAGCAAACAAAATGGTTTCCACATTGTTTTGGTAAACTTTGGTAAAGAAATGAGCCAATGACACATGAGACAAGTAGCTATGAAATTTTGGCAAGCGTTGGGGTGTGAATTCAAGCACATGCTAAAAAACTATGGCAAGACAAGATTTAGGAAGCAACTAAACATGTCCTTAATTTTTGTCCTAAGTTAAGCCATCTTAAATTTGATTATTTGAATCCACCAAGCAAATAGTTAGCAGTTAAACATTAGCTAGGTGGATCCAAGATCCAACGTGCCTAACCAATAGGTCAGCTAATTGTTAGCTTAGAACCCTACCTAACAACTATACCTTACTAGTCATTCTAAGCCAGATAATAGATTTGACAAAAAGACACTTTTATCAAACAATAGCTTTATTAAAAAATCAATTTGCTAACTCAATTGTCGGACAAGTGATAGAGAATTAGGAAATTTGTTGTAATTGATATGTATGGATATCTTTCCATTATTCTTTAAAACATTATTCCGAACAAACCAGATCCTGTAAATGAGAACTAAGAAATTTTGTTTTATGTAACGACCCGGGTCATTACCACTTTACATAATAACCCTGGCCTATGATTTGTTACTCCACAGATACAAGATTTGTCGAATAATACACCATAACAAAGTTGGCAATAGCTAGAGGGTACCAATAATTATTACAATACCATCCTACGCACTTAAGTCTTTAAAGAACCGTTACATGTTTGCGCATTATTACAAGCCAGACATATAGAAGCCCAAACTACATTACTAGGTCAGTGACAAAGACATATCGCCCCTGACATACATAACTAAGCTAAGGGGATTATTTATTCATCCCATCCACCATAGGAGGTGGCAGCAACTCGACTAGCTTCCTCATAGTCATCTCAATCTACATAGACATATCCATCATCTAGAGACCCTTGTGCACATTCTTGGGGATCCTCTGAAGAGGGAGAGTTAACAAGAGTGAGTACAACGTACCCAGCAAGCATATATTAACCTCTCCAAACCTATGTTTCCCTACGATCTCTCACACCAGCCACGTCACCCGGAATTCAGCCAAGGTGGCCACATCGCCTCAAATTTGCTTGCTTGGCTAGGAACAGGCCACGTCGCCCAAAATCCCCCAATATCGGCCCGCTCCCCCTCCTCACCGCAAACAAAACAAACTTGCCCCGTCCTATCACTCTCTCGGTCTACAAAGGCGATGGCGCCCCCGGCGAACGGCGCATTGCTGTCCCTTCCCCCTCCCCCACCGTTCCCCTCACCGGTGATTCTACACCAATGGCCCCCTTCCCATCCATTACCCTCACGTCCTGACAGTCTCCCACCCTCTCTCTCCCCCCGCCCATCTCTCCCGACACGGTAGGGCGGCGGTGTGGGCGGGCCTCCACGGTGGGCGGCCCTTTGCGTCGCGGTAGCCGTCCTTCTCCTCCTACATGCCCCCTTGCGCCGAGCGTGGGTGCCCCCACCGCTGCCTCCTTCCACCGACTCACGTGTGTTCCTGTGCTTCATGAAACCCTAGCTGCCTTTGCTCCACAAAACCAGCCGTGTCGCAATCCATGGACCGCGTAGCACGGCCGGCCCAGGCTTCAGGTGGCCTCTTCCTCACCGGCAGCGCCCACTATCGGAATGCCCAGGTTTGCCATGTGTCCACGACACACGGCGAAACCCAAAAAACACTCGGCAAAGCCTTTCCCGAGTGTTACACTCGGCGTACACAGAGTCGACAAACGTTTCTTTGCCAAGTGTTTTTTATCGGGCATGCTAAAACTAACACTCGGCAAAGACTTTTCGAAAAATATAAAAAAAACACTGCCACCCGCCCATGGCTCCCCCCGCCACCGCCACCGCCACCACCACCACGCCTGCCGCCTACGGCCGAGGCGAGGAGCTGGCCTGGCCCGCTCGTAGCTTACCCACTGCGGCAGTGGCCAGCTTGCTACCTATCTGTGTCCGATGCAGAGGGGGAGGGAGCAGCAGCTTGCGGCGGTGGCTTCTGTAGGTCTGGGAGGAACGATGGCTGTCGGACCCAAAGAAGAGAATAGGGAGGAGATGACGGCGTGACTACGGATCTCTAGGCGCGACGACGGTGTGGAAGGAGGGCATGCTACCGCCCGTGAGCTACGCCTCGCCGCACGTCTCCTCCACCACCGTGCAGATCCACCCACCGGCCGCGCTTGGCTACCCCTGGCCATGGTCGCGCCGGCCGCTCCCGCCATGAGAGGAGGGGAGGGGGCTACGCCGGGAGAGGGAGAGAGGGGCGACGCCGGCGGGAGAGGGAGGGGCACGGGCGGGAGACGGAGGGAGGGGAGGGGGCGGTGGCACTGGGAGAGGGAGGGAGGGGAGGGGGCGGCAGCGCCGGGAGAGAGAGGGGAGGCCCGTGGAAGGGAGGGGGCGGCCGGGCAAGTTTATAAGGTCGTGAGTTTGCCGAGTGCCGGATCGGGACACTCAGCAAAGCCACATCAGGGGCACTCGGCAAACCCTTTTTTTTATTTTCCTTCTTTTCCACAACGTGTTTCAAGGTCAGAAGAGAAAAAATGAAATTATTTGCCGAGTGCCAAATAATTACACTCGGCAAACATATTTCTTTGCCGAGTACCAGACAATTACACTCGGCAAACATATTTCTTTGCCGAGTACCAGACAATTACACTCGGCAAACATATTTCTTTGCCGAGTGTTTTTTTTCTAGTTTGCCGAGTGTCGAACTTTGCCGAGTGTTTTTTTGCCACGTTTGCCGAGTGTTTTTTTGCAGCACTTGGCAAAGAGCTTGTTTGCCGAGTGGCCGATGGATTGCACTCGGCAAACCCTCTTGCACTCAGCTTACCTACTGATTCCGGTAGTGGCCCGCGGCTCAGCTCAGTTGCTGGATGTGGCAGTGCCTCACCCGCTTCTCCTCCTCTATCTCATGCTACTCCCCTAGGTTGTCTGTCTTTCCATTTCCCCTTTCGCAGGTCACTGGGCGCCGCTGGCAAGGACAGCTGCTCGCGACAATATCTTTACAGAAATCAAGGACACTCAAGTTACATGGCGATGGTAATGTTCAGACCATGGCTGTGTACAGCACCTCTACAATTTTTTTGCCTCATAGATTTTCTATCGTCTTACCATATCTAAACTTTGCAGCTGATATTCCTCACGTCCCTCATGCAGGGCACCAGATTGGCAAGCGGAGTTGCAGCTATGGATCAAGCAGTCCCATGAATGCACCCCTTCTAAACCCAGGTCTCCTCTGTGATGCCCCCTAGGTACTTCTCCTCTCCATTTTCCTTTCATGTATTTCGAATGTTACAAAAAATAAGATTTGAGAGTGGTGGACTTTTCTATTGTTATGGCAAAATTTTTGCAACAAAAGGTTACTAATCGCACGAATTAATGGTTCCCATTCTAAAGTTCGATCTATTAGCTTTTCAGACCAATTTGTTTAGCCAAATTTGGGGGCCACGTGACTGTTTATATGGCCATGCATTTTTTCCAACAATATTCAGAGTTAAAGTGCCTCGCTACACAGTGTTTCAGAGAGGCTAGTTATTCCGGTCCTTTGGCTTTAGCTTCTCATATGCCATCTATAATTCTATATTCATATATGCAGTTATATTTATGCTGATGATCTGCCTCACCTACAACGAAAGCTTGAGTTAGGTTCTATGAACCGCATTTGTTCCATACATCACTGTTATGTTTTATTATCAGCCCGGTTTTACTTCCTCTGTAATTTCTTCTTGCACCAAGGCATTCATAGCGGTAATCACCCTAATGCCATTTCTTGTGTTGTGCAAAGTCATTGTTTGCTATCTTAGACTGACCTAAACTAAACTAAACTAAAAGCATTTGGTGCTCTGTATGTACTGGGACATTATTCAGTAAACAGTTCAATATGTACGACATCACGTATGTGTTTTTTTTCGGTGTGTGGAATAATAATAAAAATTAAATGTGATGTGTAATGCAATTTTATTGGTCCACATTGCTCAAGCAATCAGCTGGCAGGGTACCCTTATGCCTTTTCATTTTGATCGGTTCATGACATTCATCTACCTGGTTGTGCATGCATTTTTTGTCCAATTTACCAGCAGGTTCATTAATGCTTAAAGCTCTTTGATTAGCTACTCGGACTTGATATATCTAAGCTAATTCTTTGTTTTCCTGATTGCCTTACCATGCTTTCAGGTCATTTGCTGACAAAGCCATCTGAATACTACAAGGGAGTCAGATTGACGGCCACAGTGTTCGGCTTCCATTGCACCTTACTCCTCAAAACAAATAGGTGCTATGTGCAACGGAATCTTAGTTTTGTCTCAATCTCACTTACTTGACCTTTGATGACATCAAGATACCAACAAGGTGTTGGTCTGCAAGTTTCCTGACCTGGAGGTCTGGGATATATTTTTTTTGGCTATGTCAAATTAACTAATTATTTCTAGCTTTGGTTTTCTCTCCAGATTAGGTTATGTTTGTGGCTCCTTGTCTATTTTACCTCCGATTTTTATGTTGCTGTTGATGCCTACCAACAAGGGCTTGCCTGGCCAGTTTACCGAACCAATGCATGTCCTAGCAGTTTCGTTGTGTAAGGTAGTATGATTTCTTTTCCCTCTGGTCACTTAATCTCTTTGCCTCCTTTTCCTTCTATCTTCATCTCTTCTTATTTGTTTTGGTAGGACCTATTGGTTGATGATAACAGTCATGGTGTATGCGCTGGCCTTAGTTATCTATTATCCCATTTTAGGGTTTAGCTCTTGGGCTGTTGGAGAAAGGAGGGGGCTTGAGCTAACTTTAAAGTTACCATTTTGGTCTATTTTTTTGGGGTGACTCCTCTGCTTCCTTCTGCAGTATTTTCAAAGTTTTCTATATGCCATCAGATTGGAGACCAATCGGGTGATTTATTTTATCCTTTACTCGGTTGTAGATTCTCTTATCTCCTCATGCAAGATGGATCATATTCCATATGTAGCGGTTGTCCTCCTTCAATCCAATTTGTCTAGGTTCTACTTTATTTGTTTCGGTCCTTCTGTGAACACTAATGTTTCTTGGTTTCTTTTGATATACTAATGCTACAGTGAAGCTTGCTTGTTTTGTAAAACAATGATACAAAAACTAATGCTTTAGATATAATATTATGCCTATTTTTTTAGCTGTTTTCTTGTGGAGTTAGTCTGCCAAGGTGTTGGGGAGAGTTAGATTGCTCCTTAGTGATCGTTCCATTGTGATCCTTAGATTTCCTGTGATTCTTAAATTTTCAGTTAGATTGTTCGGCTGGCTGCTTTTCCATGACACTCACTGGATGTCGCTACAGTAGTTTTGGTAGGGCTCCTTCATGTGCTCTTTCAGATACCGCTAGAATCATTTTTAGCAGATGATTGGGCTCAAATGACAATTATATAGGCTCCTTTGATGTCTACATTTCCAGCTACCTCGCTGTTATTGAGTTCCACTCGGCCAAGCCTGCCTCCGTCTGTTCCAGCACAAATTAATATGGATTCATTTATTGTGCCCGGTCTATCTGACTGTTGCTATTGTTGTGTTTAGCACTGTTTTTTATGTAAACTCAGTTTGTGGTAAACCTCCTTCCTTAGCGAAGCTAGAAAAGGCATGATGAATTTGTGGTGCCAGAGCTGGTAACAAGCTGATCTGACTGATGGTTAGTCTTTGTATTTAGTATATGTCATGTGCCATTATTATAAAAGAAATGTTTTGCCTATGAAAAGATTGGACATTGCAGCTTCTGTTTTTCCTAGTGCCTTTTAGTATTTGTAAATAGAGCTAATGATGGAAGAAAAAAAACTAGGATTAGATAGACCTCATTGAAGTGTTTCGGCCCTATATTTATGGTTGTTTTACGTGCTTGCGACTTAAACACCTGCATGTGTATTTTCTCTTTATCCCAGCTTGTTATTGATCGGGTTCCAGAGATCGATTTAAGGAGAACGTTTGTATTCACGTTTTTGGGCCTTGACCTTGTGGGGCCAACTTTACATGTCTTGTAGTCTTTTTCTGAACTTCAAAAGTAATTATCAGTATGTAATATAGCTAGCTTTTTCTGCCACTGTTGTTTGATAATAAATCTCCATTTGCAGATACCTGTATTTGAGCAAGTTAGTACTTTATGGTAAGCACTTAGAGCTGTTGCCTACAAAGCGATGCAGCTCTGCAGCAGCTCGCACTAGCTACATCACCCTGAAATCTCTCAGTGTGTCCACATCACCCCAAATTCGCTCCTGTGGACACCGTTGAGCGGTTGAGCCACGCCGCCCGGAGATCCCCGTCCACAGAAACGCCGCGTAAATATCATCCACCGATGCAAGTTGCATTGCATGAGCAGATTATGCTTCCTCCTCTTTGTTGTGGCATGAGTGAGCTGTCCACGCTTGTGTGCGCTGGGAAAGACCTTTTTCTCATATGCCTGCTCTCCTTGCCATCGCTGGGGCCGGGTACGTGTGTGGATCTGGCTTGCCGGCCTTCATCACTGAGTCCCACACCGGCGCATCTGGCCTGTTGCGCATGGCGGAGCTGCACTCTCTCCCCTTGTCCTCCTCCCCTTCCCTCAGCTCGATCTCTCTCCTCACTGTGAGGATCTTGGCTCCCTCCCCTAGGAGGCCGTCGGCTCCTGCCGTCCTCTTGTTTTTAAACATGCAGATCATGTCTACAACTAATATTCTTTGTTGTACAACAATGATCAGTTGTTTCATTCTTCATGTTATCTACTAAGGTTTTGGGATTGTGCAGTGATGAACTTTTTTTTAAACTGAGACAATAGAATTGTGCAGTGATGATTAATTGTTTCATTCTTCCATGATTCGTACGATTTGCGTTGGTTTTGTGATGACAATGTCATTATGGCCTAGCAATTCTCTTTTGCGTGTGTTGTTTTGTTTTTATTAGTTGCTACATTTTTGTGCATTTGTCGCTGAGCACAGGTCCATTGTTAATGATGTATTTACTCTGCACAGATTCATAGTTGAATGGCTGCAATGGATGCCTCTGTTTCGGTTTGCTACAGATCTATCCTCTTTGTTTTTTCCTTATATGTTTTGGTCATGTTCTTTTGGTCCATCAAATAATATATTTGGACTTAGGCTACATTGTGCCAGTACAATTTCGAGGTTAGTATATAATGTGCCTCTTCTGCTGTCTTCCTTTGTTTTTGCTTAAATTTGATCGGTCCATTTTTTTGTATGGTTGTTTGTTATAAATGCAGGATAAAGTATTCGAATTGGAATTTCTAAGCACAAAAAACAATTTACTATGCTCCAGGTGAGGCGTTATCTCCTGCCTATCCAGTTTCCTTTCTCTATGCTTTTTTATTGGCCCAAACATGTGACCATGTATTGCGAGCCTATGCAGCCTTAGATTCATTCATAGTATTTGACAGAGACATTTTACTCTTTATATTACTGTAGCCAAATCATGTGACTAATGGCCACGTTAAGGTTCGTGGTAAGATATGCTTTGGAGCTGTTCTGGAATTCTGGTTAAATTGTATCTGGGGTCTCTGATCCAGTAGAGACGGTAATTTCATTGAACTGTTTATGCATGATGCTTCCCAAAATTTTGCTCAGATTTAAAGTACTGGGCATATGTTTTTTCCTTTTTGAGTAAAACCTCAAGCCTCATGCTCTTTGAGGTAAATGGCTATGCCAAACCAGCAAAAACAAGGGTTCTCATTTAACTGATCACGCGAAAAAATTCAAGAAATTATTATCTGTTGCTTGGGTCAACAAGGAAATAAATTCATTAAGTCATTTATGAATTATGCTGCTGAGAATAGTTTGCTCAGCCCTAAAGAACTATGGACATTACGGTTTCTGACAAAAAAACTAAACCGTGATTAACTGTGGTCATTGATGGAGGAGGAAGGGAGCATGCTCTTTGTTATGCTAGCATTGTTCAGTCCGGTGCATGCCTGGCTTGGAGATAACTAATAGTGAAGCTATCATCTCATTCTGTCGTAATTGTTGTGTTGGATTAATTTTACCTTGACCTAAAGCACCTCTCCTTGATTGTCTTGCAGATGACCTTGTCAAAGCTGGAATCCCTACTTTTGGTCCTTCATCAGAGGCTGCAGCATTACAGTGATCAAAAGGTTTCATGAAAAAACTATCATAAGTACAACATTCCTACAACAAAAGTATTTCCTTTTGGTCTGTGAAGCTACTGCACAGTTTCTGATTGGTACATCATGTAGGTCGATGCAATATTTGAATATATCTAAAGGTGGCAATATTATTTTCAGCATGGAAAATGTATATTTGTATCTTTCTCTTGGGGGAGTTACAGAGATGCACGGCCAATTGCTCGAACATATAAATGCGGATGACATAACACATCTAGATGCCTCTGTACAGCAGCTGCACAAAGATCTGCAGCAGCGTTGCACGGACATAGATGGTGCATTCAGCAAGTTCAAGCAAGACAAGGTACCAATGCCCATCTATTTGCCTCACCTCTACACACTTTTGTCCTAAGAACCACCTCAATGTGTATTATGCTGATTTGCAGGCAACATATGATTCCGTCAGACTGCACACGAACCTTCGTTGAAAAAAAAAGGCGGTGTTTCCTTCAGTGACATGTGGGCATACTGAATCATCAGGTTCATCCATCCACCTTACCTGATCATCGATCGCAGACTTCCTCACACTATCTGGTGCCATAAAAAATCAAACACTCATATGTATCATATAGCTAGCCATGTGTAGTATGTGGATCCTATATGTCCATATCCACTGCTGTGGTCATTCGCTACCTCTGTACATCACCGCTGCTTCTACCGTATGAATTATACCTTTGCAGACCTAGCAACTTTTGCTTGCCCTCGCCGTATCTGTATAACATGCAAATATATATGCATTGATGCATTCTGGCCATATACATCACCAGTGCATGTGACGTGGATGTATAATTATACGAAATGGAAAAGTTCGGTATCTTGACCATGAGTCGCACCTAAGGAAGTGTGATGGAAAATTGGTCAAAGGTAATTATGGCTAAAGTGATACAAACCTGCACATGGTTAAATCATGAATTCATATCATGTCTCTTGGATCAGAGGCTATGGGAACCTATGGGTGGCTCTTTCTCAAGATACAAGTGATAGTAGTGCTTTTAAATTAACCTTGATTTTTTCTACAAATGTTATTTTAAACAGTACGATAATATATTATTGAGCATTTGAGATGACCAGATTGCATTCCTTCGATATTATACTAGTACGAGGCGCGTGGGCGCCTGTGCGCCCCTGCGCGCGAGTGCAGCAGGTGCCCACTGTTTGGTCCATGCAGGCAGGCGTTAGATATGCATTGATGCATCCTGACCGGATTCCATTCCTTTGATATATACTAGTACGAGCCGTGGGCGCCTGTGCGCCCCTGCGCGCGAGTGCAGCAACCGGTGGGCCGGCCGGGAAGCATGTCCATCTACCATTGAAGGCTCTCACCGGCGTCTCATCATGCGCGGACCACACTCGCCATGACAGCACGTGACCTTTTACTCGTTGATGTGGACGGGTAACAGCTGATGTGCCTCGGAGAACCGCGTGCATGCAACTGCTGAACTGAACAATTGAACCAGGGGCCGGCTCATACATTGTGGGAAAAGCAAAGGTCGTCGTCAGCTACTCAGCTGAGCCTAGCTATGCATATGAAGGACTGGCATGAATCTCTAGCTGCCTGGTCAATTCTCTCTCTTTCGGTTCCATGTCGCGACCCATGCTTCAGATAAGCAGGCAGCAGGCTAAATAAGGACTAATGCCATGTTTAGTTCCTCCATTTTCCAGAATTTGGCACTATGCAAAAAGAAGATTTTTCGTCACATCAAATTTACGGTACATGCATGGAGTACTAAATGTTAACGAAATCAAAAACTAATTGCACAGTTTGGTTGTACTCTACGAGACGAACGTTTTGAGCCTAATTAGTCAACAATTGAACAATTATAACCAAATAAAAACAAAACACTACAGTGCATAAACAGTGCCGCCGAATCCGGCGGCGCCGAATCGGCCTCCAACTAAACACGGCCTAAGGAGAGAGGTTGTATATATAGGTACGATACAGCTAGGTAGAGGACTAGAAGGAGACGACTCCATCTGTATACATGTACTGAAGGACTGGCACCTAACCTATTGCCTGCAACTGTAAGTTGCTGCATCGACCGCATTGATACTCGTAGGGATGGGTACGGCTACCCCGACCACCGCCAAATCACACTGTCGACTGGCTTCGCGGGCAACACCAGCCCGATCGAGGACCAGCTGTCAGATCGATCGTCGGCTTTGAGGTACTGTTGGCTTTGAAAAGACGAGTAGAAAAGCACTGTTTCGTTACTGAAAAAATACGGCTATGCATTGATGCATCCTGGCCATATAACGCCTGCCTGCATGGACCAAACAGTGGCCACCTGCTGCACTCGCGCGGAGGGGCGCACTGGCGCCCACGGCTCCTACTATACTGGTATATGGCCTCTTTGGCTGATAGAATTTTGGCTGAAAAATATTGTTCTGGTTAAATTATTGTGAGAGAAAAATATTGTTCCAGCTGAAAAAAGAAGTCGAACAAGCTAAATATAGGGTAAGCCGAACAGGGCTATATCAAAGGAATGCAATCTAGTCATCTTAAATACTCAATAATATATCATCTGCCGTTCAAAATAACATTTGTAGAAAAAGTCAAGGTTAATTTAAAAACACTACTATCACTTGTATCTTGAGAAAGAGCCACCCATAGGTTTCCGTAGCCTCTGATCCAAGAGACATGATATGAATTTATGATTTAATCATGCGCAGGTTTGTATCACTTTAGCCATAATTACCTTGACTAATTTTCCATCGCACTTCCTTAGGTGCGACTCATGGTCAAGATACCGAACTTTCCCCATTTCGTATAATTATAGATCCATGTCTATCCACGTGTGCTAATATATGCGTCTGGGTGTGCTTCATCGACACCTAATTGGGGATTTCATCACCCAACCCTCTCCTCACTTACCGTAGGGATTATACAACAACTCCATGGGCACTAGAATCGGTCCGTCCCAAACAAGTTCATGGTTGACACGAATTTATACGGCCCAATAACACAAGTGAGAGTTGGTTATTAGTCCTATCAAACTTTTCCATCCAAATAACAGTAGGGAATTAGCTGCTCCATCAGCTAACCCTATGTCATCAAATTCACATGTCATCCATCCATAATCGATTTCAGAAAATAATATTTAATGCAGGTTTACTTTTATTTTCTCAAACTTTGTATAAAAACTCAAGGAGAAAATGATCAATGATTCTTGCCTGAGTTGTTAGGATTCAATTCGGGCTTAGTTTGGTTCGATGAATGTTCTTGCACCTGACCTTGCTCGCTTTCTATAATTAGTATATATATACTGATATTTAGCAAGATGGTAAAAGAATATATATATATATATATATATATATATATATATATATATATATATATATATATATATATATATATATATATACTTAGCACATTCGCAGCCATGTGTTCATCCTACATCAATTATGTTGTGATTTATAAAAGAATATTGCATAGCTGTACTTAGTCAAACCTTAATTTAGTTTAGTATTATTAAACTCAGCTGTACCCTCACGTGAGCTGAACCTGCACCTAAGGCTATCTCAACAACAATACCCAAAATACAAGACTCATTTATCCTTTGGGTAACGCTACAGGCAAAATGTTCAATACATATTCGACATCTTCTCTAACAACAAGATACAAAAGATAATCATTTCTGCAAATGGGTTTCCAGAAGAGATGATGTTCATATTTAGGTTGTGCCTCTCAGACAACCCAAAATAGGTCTCCTATATAGATACTATGTTGGAGGCTAATTTTAGATCTCTTGCTATCTATTTTAGATTTGGATGCCCTTTTCCCCTTCCTCCCGATCGACAACCATGGCTGAGCTCTCAAGGATTCCTACCCCAAAACAAATCTCTGTGGTTTCTAGCTGCTATGCACTAGTTTTTCCCTTCGATTTCCCTTGATTCCCCCTCCCCAAACACCCCCCCCCCCCCCCCCCCCCCTCTCTCTGATGTGTGCAGGTCGGCGACGGCGGCGGCGTGCTTCACCGAGGTGCCGATCTCAGGCAGCCATGGCGCCTAGGCAAAGCCAAGGAGCCCGTGCGTGCTGCTGTGTGGTGGCTGCAGGGGTTTAGAATCCGGCACCAGTTCCCTAACCTGACAGTGAGTGTCTTCACTTTTGGTTCTTTGTGCTTATTGCTGTGCTTAGCTCATCTTATCTGTTACTCAAGATTACAGCTTGGGGGTTGCTAGATGTGAAGTTCCTTGTGCTAATGTTTTATCCCAGGTTGAAGTATCATGTGTATACTTGTGCAAAAAAAAGGGTTAATTGGATTCATGCCATTATAATTTTCGATGTTTGGAGAAACGTCATTACTATTTGTCTATTTTGAAGCATGTCATTACAATTCTTCATTTCCCACAAAAATGTCACTGAATACGTATGGACATAGCCTGGGCCTAGCTGCAGGCGTATACGAAGACGTATACTTCATCACCCTGTCACGGACACACGGGCCCCACATGTCATCTTCTTCCTCCTCTCTCTCTCTCTCTGTCCCGACGCCGCCATGGCCACGGCGAGCAGCAGCAGCGCGTCGGCCTGGGCTAGGGGCGGGGAAGGGGCCGTGCCTGCTGGAGCTCACGGGGACGGGGATGGGACCACGCCTGCTGGAGCTCGCGGACATGAGGATGGGGTCGTGCCTGCTGGATCTCGCGGGGATGGGGCCACGCCTGCCGGAGCCGGGGACCGAGAGCCCACGGTCGACCTGCACCGGATCCAGTGGAGCCCGCGGTCACGCCGGCCATGGAGGCACTTGTGAAGCTCGACCTGTGTCGGATTCATGGAGGAGGAGGTGTGCCGGGCACCATCCATGGAGGTACTCGTGAAGCCCAACCGGCGTCGTATCCATGGAGCAGGAGGTCCGCCGGACGTCGGCCATGGAGGAGGAGGCGCCTGCCGCCGAGGAAGGCCAGCAGCACGCCGAGCAGCAACAGCACGACAGCGGCTCGTCAGCTCGCCCGCAAGCCCACAGCTGTCGCCGCCGTCAGCGCCCGCCGTGGCAGCGTCGGGATGGAGAGAAAGAGCCGGAGAGAGAGATGAGGAGAGGAGGAAGAAGAAGATGACATGTGGGGCCCGCATGTCAGTGACAGGGGAGATGAAGTATACGTCTTCGTATACGCCTGTAGTTGGGCCCAGGCTGTGTCCATATGTATTTAGTGGCATTTTTGTGGGACACGAAGAATTGTAACGGCATGCTTTAAAATAGGCGAATAGTAATGACGTTTCTCCAAACATCGAAAATTATAATGGCATGAATCCAATTAACCAAAAAAATACTAGACCTTGTTATGGTAACAGCTAGTTCATCATTTTCTTGTAATCTGGACATATTATCATTGTTTGTTTGATATGCAAAATTAGTACAACCAAGATATTTATCCCTCTGTCATGTGTTCTGTGTCCTCTGTAGAAAAGAAAGAAAACCTTCTCTAGACTATGTAGGTGTGTCGGGTACCGTAGAACGGGGTACCCCGAGCAAACATCAAAGGGGTCACTTAAGTCCCATCAAAAAACAAAGCTAGAAGGTAAGCCATGGGCCCCTCACCCACCACGTCCGAGCCCGCCAGGCCCTCCGCCTCGCCTCGAGGCTCTCCACGGAAGGCCTTGGCAGGGAACACAATCTCCGCTTCGCACGAGGCCTCTCACGGAAGGCCTCGGCAAGGAGTCCGATTTACGTCTCGCGCGAGGCCTCACTCTCCGTCTCGCGCGAGGCCTCATTCTCCGTATCGCGCAAGGCCAGCTTATCCGTAGTCCGTCGCCCCCGCCTCGGCCGGTCTCCCTGACAGCCCGTCATATCCCATTAATACTTCAACCACTCCCGCAATCTCAGCCGGACGATGGCTCGACACCACAGAATGACCGATGGGACCTGAGGTCGCATCAACGCCATACCGGCTGGGACAGGGCACGGCGGGGATTACCGGCCACTATGTTCTGACACTATGCCCACGATCAGCGCCCACACTGCACTGTGCCCCATGATCCCCTCCTCGAAAACAACATCGTGCAGACAACTTGGCCCGGGTCATCACCGCCTCCAAGCCAGCGCGCCAGATCAGCCGCCCTCTCGGGGCCTCAGCACTGTACACCAAGGTCTCGGCTATCTCAGGGTTTGTGCCTGCTGAGACCCCCACTGCGGTGCAGCCTCAGCACCGACCGAGCCTCGGCCTCACGCGCCACAGCTATCCGTGCCCTGGCCGCCGCGCTTGCTCTGAGGCAGCCTAGGGGCTCCCATGACGCACAGGGTCGGACGTGACCAGCACGTCGCCCCAGTACTCCAAGGATGGACCACTCCGACGACCACGCCGCCACAGGAACAGGCCACAGGGCTTGGACACACCACCCCTATTGACACGACACCGTATAGTCAGCACATGTACTGCCCTTGTCCTCCCTTCAACTATAAAAGGAGAGGACTTGGGCCACTTAGAGGGGGACGGACGGAGAAGAACACCTTGTAACACACACACGCACACATCCCAGCCGCCTGAGAGCAACGTCTCAAGCAGCCCACACGACACCTCGCCGAGACCTGGGATCAGCTCCCTCTCTCACCCAGCTTGTAACCCCCTACTACAAGCACCTCGGTGCAAGGAATACAAGATCGATCTCTCAGACTGGACGTAGGGTATCGATCGCCTGAACCAGTATAAACCTTGTGTCTCTTTGCATCACCATCCGGGATTAGGGGCACACAGTTCACATTTACTGGTTGGTTGAGGGCCCCCCAGTCCGAAACACCGACAGTTGGCGCGCCAGGTAGGGGACCCTGCGTGTCAGTTTCGTCATCCCAGCAAGTTCCAGATGGAAGACCCTGTACGACCATTACGTCTCGGCACGGTGGTTTGGTTTGGGAGCCTAGAATTCATGTCTCTAGGGCATGAGTACGACATGGTACTCCTCACTCCTCGGGCCCCACCAACCGACGATGAAGTCATGCACCGGTAGCCCAGGCGCAGGCGGCGCCCGGGCGGCCGCTCTCGCCGTGCTTGCCAGGCACGACGTGAGCAAGACCACCCTGACGCTACACGAATTCGGGGCGGCACGCCGCTCCCCACCGATATCCTACGACCAGCTGTTGGCACAGGGTCCCTGGCTGGGGACTTGTCTAGCCTGAGCTTGGACAAAGGAAAATCGTCGGTGGCACACGGCGATGCCTAGTCATCAAGCTCCGCTCCACCTCTCCCTGAGGAGTCAACTCTGGCGGAGCAAAGCCCGGCGGCAGCACCATCCCCATACCCCTTTGGATTGAGAAATGCCACCGCCTCTTATGCTTACGCTTATGCTGCTGCTCACGCGGATCCCACGGCATGCCGCCAATGCTTCGCCCTCGACTTCGACACCACCACGTCGACCCACGCCTATGCCGATTCCTCGGAGGAGGACGAGGCATGGGCTAGAGCATATTTCTCCAGACTCCACAACCCTGGGGCTATGTGCTAGTTCTTGGCCGCAAGCGACTACTGCTTAGGCTACTCCGACTCCAACGACGAGGGCACCTACGACCCCACTCGCGAGTGTTTCCATGTTGGGCTCGGGATGCCAAGGGCGGGCGAGGAGGACGAGGGGGAAGGTAGCTGTTCCCCGCTTCGCCCGGGTACAGGAGCTGCCACACCTCCACGCATTGTCCTGCTGGCAGCACGGAACGAGAACCTCGCTCCTACGCGACCTTAACGCCCGGACCTAGAACAGCTCCGTGAGCTCCAGGCCAAGGTCGAACAAGACTGACTTCTTCTACAGCAACTTTGAAACTCTCTCGAACAGGAACAGCAAGGTCGCGGCGAAGGCGAAGGAGCCCGACGGAGGGCCCACGATGTGCATCACCGCATCCATGACGACGAAGGGAGTGAGCAACCCCTAGTCTTCAATCGCGCTAGCTAGAACGTCATGGCTGAGGCAATGCTAGTCTGCGCAATGCCCGAGCCTTCTACCACGGAGGGGCGGCGGGTCCACGGCGAGCTCTGGGATCTCCTAGAGACCGTCGCGGTATAGTAGGCCGAAAGTTCCGCCTCCCGACAGCATGGGGGCATCTCGAACCTGCCCGCGGCACCACCTCAGTAGGACAGGGAAGCCTCAGCTCGTCCCGAGCCCGCTCGAGCACCGATAGCCCATAGGGCCCCCGTGCTTCTGGACCGCCTCGGCAATCGACATGAGGCGCAGGGAGACCATGAGATGGTCAGCAGGCAATGACGCCATGACAATGAAGGGCCCACTCGGGGTTACCACCCGCACTGAGGCGGCCGCTATGACAGCGAGGAGGACTGCAGTCCTTCTCCTAAACCGCTAGGCCCTCGGGTCTTCAGTAGGGTCATCTGCGCTGCCCTTTTCCTGGCCCAGTTTTGGCAACCAGCCAATCTCGCGAAATATAGCAGCGAGACCAACCCCAAACTCTGGCTTGCCGATTACCGCCTGGCCTACCAGCTAGGTGGCATGGACGATGACCTGCTCATCATCCGCAACCTCCCCTTGCTCTTGTCAGACTCGGCACGAGCCTAGCTCGAGCACCTTCCTCCCTCACAAATCCATGACTGGCGCGACTTGGTTAGGATCTTTGTCGGGAACTTTTAGGGCACATATGTGCGCCCTGGGAATTCCTAGGATCTTAAGAGCTGCCGTCAGAAGCCGGACGAGTCTCTCCGAGACTTCATCCAGCGCTTCTCCAAACAGTGCACCAAGTTGCCCAGCGTCGGCGACTCAGAGATCGTATAGGCTTTCCTCTCCGGCACCACCTGCCGAGACTTGGTTCGAGAGTTAGGTCAGAACGTGTCGCGCTTAGCTGCCGCGCTCCTCGTCATCGCCACCAATTTCACCTCGGGTGAGGAGGCTGTTGGAGCCATATTCCCCGATAGTGATGCCAAGGGTAAGCAGAGGGACAAGGCCCCCAAGGCCTCGGCCTCCCGCCTCCCCAAGAGAAAGAAGAAGGGGCGCCTAGGGAAGCAGGAGGTCTTAGGGGCCGATCTGGTCACGGCCGCAGAACATAAGAATCCCTGAGGCCCCAGAGGTCCCAGACCTTTCAACGACATGCTTAAGAAACCCTGCCCTTACCACCAAGGCCCGGTCAAGCATGCCCTCGAGGATTGCTCTAGGCTGTGGCGTTACTATGCCAGGCTCGGGCCCCCTGACGATGATGCCAAGCAGAAGGGCCACCGGGATGATGACAAGGACGATGGGTTCCCCAAGGTACGCAACGCCTTCATGATCTTTAGCGGACCCTCGGCGTGCCTTACGGTGCGGCAGCGCAAGAGGGAACACCGAGAAGTCTTCTCGATCAAGGTGGCCACCCCCCGGTACCTCAACTGGTCTCGGGAGGCGATCACCTTTGATCGAGATGACCACCCTGACCATGTCTCGAATCCCGGGCAGTACCCACTGGTCATCGACCCGATCATCGGTAACACCTGACTCTCCAAGGTGTTGATGGATGGAGGCAGCGGCCTCAATATCCTCTACGTCAATACCCTGGAGCTCTTGGAGATCGATCGGTCGAGGCTCCGAGGCGACGTCGCACCCTTCCACGGCATCGTGCCAGGGAAGCGCACGCGACCCCTCGGGCACATCGACCTTCCCGTCTGCTTCGGCACCCCCTCCAACTACCGCAAGGAAGTCCTTACCTTCGAGGTAGTCAGGTTCGGGGGAGCCTACCATGCCATCCTGGGGCGGCTGTGCTACACCAAGTTCATGGCAGTCCCCAACTATACCTACCTCGAGCTCAAGATGCCAGGCCCTAGTGGTATCATCACGATCGAGTCCACGTACGAACATGCATACGACTACAACGTTGAGTGTATCGAGTACGCCAAGGCTCTTGTGGAGGCCGAGACCCTCATCGCCTACCTCGACCAACTCAGTGGCGAGGCGCCTGACTCCAAGCGTCGCGCAAGGACGTTCGAGCCCGCGGAGGCCATCAAGCTCATCCCGGTCAACCCCGCCTGCCCCGACGACCGGGCACTAAGGATCAGCGCCACCCTCAATATCAAATAGGAAGTCATGCTCATTGACTTCCTCTGTGCAAATGCCGACATATTCGCATGGAGTCCCTCAGACATGCCAGGCATACCGAGAGAGGTCGTCGAGCATGCCTTGGACATCTGGGCCGGCTCTAGACCGGTGAAGCAACGCCTGCGCCGCTTCGACGAGGAAAAGCGTAGGGCCATCGGTGAGGAGGTGCAGAAACTCTTAGCGGCCGGGTTCATCAAAGAAGTGTCCCTCCTAGAGTGGTTGGCTAACCCCATGTTAGTCAAAAAGAAAAGTGGGAAATGGAGGATGTGCATAGACTACATCGGTTTGAACAAAGCCTGTCCAAAAGTCCCCTTCCCATTACCCCAAATCGATCAAATCATTGATTCCACTGCAGGGTGCGAGACCCTGTCTTTCCTTGATGCGTATTCTAGTTACCATCAATTCAGGATGAAAGAGTCCGACCAGCTCGCGACTTCTTTCATCACGCCATTCGGCATGTACTGCTACATGACTATGCCTTTCGGCCTCAGAAACACAGGTGCCACGTACCAGCGGTGCATGACCTAGGTCTTTGGCGACAACATTGGGCGGACCGTCGAGGCCTACGTAGACGACATCGTGGTCAAGACCAGAAAGGCCAAAGATCTCGTCGAGGACTTGAGGATAACCTTCAAATGCCTTAGAGGGAAGGGCATCAAGCTCAATCCCGAGAAGTGTGTGTTCGAGGTCCCCCGAGGCATGCTCTTGGGATTCATAGTCTTGGAACGCGGCATTGAAGCCAACCCAGAGAAGGTCTCAGCTATAACCAGCATGGGACCAATCAGAGACCTCAAGGGAGTACAGAAGGTCATGGGATGCCTTGCGGCCCTGAGCCACTTCATCTCACGCCTCGGTGAAAAAGGTTTGCCTCTGTACCGACTCTTGAGAAAATCCAAGCGTTTTTCTTAGACCCCCGAGGCCAAAGAAGCCCTCGATAGACTCAAAACGCTGCTCACAAATCCTCCCGTCCTGGTACCCCCATCCAGGGACGAGGCCCTCTTAATCTACATCACCGCAACGACCCAAGTGGTCAGCGCTGCCATAGTGGTAGAGAGGCAGGAAGAGGGGCATGCTCTACCCACCCAACGTCCTGTTTATTTCATCAGCGAGGTGCTCTCTAAGACTAAAGCACGCTACCCCCACATCCAGAAGCTGGTCTACGCCATGGTCCTGGCGTGGCGCAAATTGCATCACTACTTCGAGTCTCACCCAGTGACTGTGGTATCATCTTTCCGCTTGGGGGAGATAGTTCATAATCAGGAGGCCTCGGGCAGGATAGCCAAGTGGGCCGTCGAGCTTATGGGGGAAACCTTGACTTTTGCGCCTCGAAAAGCGATCAAGTCTCAGGTCTTGGCCGATTTCGTGGCTGAGTGGACAGACACCCAACTGCCACCTGCTCAAATTCAGACGGAGTGCTGGACCCTGTACTTCGACGAATCCCTGATGAAGACTGGGGTAGGCGCGGGTCTGCTCTTCATCTCGCCCCTTGGAGTACACATGCGCTACATGGTGCGGATCCACTTCGCCGCCTCCAACAATGTGGCCGAGTATGAGGCCCTCATCAACGGCTTGCAAGTCGCCATCCAACTTGGGGCACAGCGTCTCGATGTCCGAGGCGACTCGCAGCTCGTCGTGGATCAAGTGATGAAGGAGTCAAATTGCCTCGACCCCAAAATGGAGGCTTACTGCAAATTAGTATGTCGCCTAGAAGACAAATTCGACGGCCTCGAACTAAACCACGTCGCGTGGAAGTACAACGAGGCTGTCGACGAGCTAGCAAAGATGGCCTCGGCACGGGCCCTGGTCCCCCTGAACGTCTTCGCCAGAGACCTCCACAAACCTTCCATTGACTACACCTCGACAACAGAGGAGGGCCCACCTATGGGACCCACGGCAAAGCTCGATGCCCCCTCTGCTGCCGAGACCCCTCAACCAAGACCGAGGTCATGGAAGTCAACACCGAGCCTCCACAGACTAATCAGGACGCGGATTGGTGAATCCTGTTCCTCGATTGGCTTGATCGGGGGGAGCTTCCTGGTGACAGAACCGAAGCACGATGGCTGGCGCGCCGAGCCAAGACCTACGTCCTCTGCAATGACAAATTGTACAGGCGAAGTTCCTCAGGTGTCCTCCAACGATGTATCATTGCCGAGATGGGCTGAGCCCTGCTTTGGGACTTGCACGCAGGTGCTTGCGGGCACCATGCGGCGCCTCGGACGCTCGTGGGGAACGCTTTCCGCCAAGGGTTCTACTAGCCGATGGCGGTCGCCGACGCTACCAAGCTAGTGCGCTCCTGCGAAGGATGCCGGTACTATGCTCGGCAGACACATCTCCTGGCCCTGGCCCTACAAACCATCTCCATCACATGGCCATTCGCCGTGTGGGGGCTCGACATGGTCGGGCCTCTGCAAAAGGCCCCCAGGGGCTACACCCATCTACTGGTATCAATCAACAAGTTCTCCAAATGGATCGAGGCTCGTCCGATCAATCAAATCAAATCCGAGCAGGCAGTGTTGTTCTTCACTAACATTATCCATAGATTTGGGGTCCCCAACACCATCATCACCGACAACGGGACATAGTTCACCGACAAAAAGTTCCTGACGTTTTGCGATGACCACCACATCCGTGTGGCCTGGTCGGCCATAGGATACCCAAGGACCAACGGCCAAGTAGAGCGTGCCAACAGCATGATCCTACAAGGCCTCAAGCCAAGGATTCACAACCGGTTGAAAACGTTTAGCAAGAAATGGCTCGCTGAACTCCCATTGGTCATCTAGAGCCTGAGGAACACTCCAAGCCGAGCCATGGGGTTCACGCCTTTCTTCCTAGTCTATGGGGCCGAGGCCATCCTCCCCACTGACTTGGAATATGGTTCCCCGAGGCTACAAGCCTATAACGAACAAAGTAACCGCACCACCCGAGAGGACGCCCTCGATCAACTAGAGGAAGCCCGAGATGTCGCGCTACTACACTTGGCCAAATACCAGCAGAGCCTATGGCGCTATCAGGCTCGACGTGTCCGAGGCCGAGACTTGAAGGTAGGCGACCTAGTGTTGAGGCTAGCACAGAGCAACAAGGGCCACCACAAGCTGACCCCGCCATGGGAAGGACCGTACATCATCGCCCAAGTATTGAAGCCCAGGACCTACAAGCTGGCCAACGAGAAGGGCGAAGTCTTCACCAACGCTTGGAACATAGAATAGCTACGTCGCTTTTATCCCTAAATTTTCAAGCATTGTATATGTTGTTTCTCGAAATACAATTAAAAAGCGTTCTTTAGTTGGTCTAATTTTTCGAGAAACCCCCGAGCCCATCGTAGGTCTCGGCAATACAGCAACATGGCAAGGGAGACTCAGCTCTGCCTCGGCAGAACCAAGCCTCCCTCGGGGGCTAGATGGGGGACTCCCCCTAGGTCCTACACACCATTCTTTAGTCGTTTTTCGCAAAAAAAATCCTACGCCAAGACTCTAGGATGCTCTGACGAATCAGTTGTAAAAACCCCTCGAACCAAGGTCTGTTTCCTAAGCGAGAGGCCAATAGAGTTGCGAGACGGCCTACGCCTCTAGGCTATGGCACTCCCTCACTACCTCTCGCCCAAGGGATGGCTTAGGCCCCAAGGGGGTGTTTTGCAAACGAAATCTGATCAGGAGCAACAGAGGGCAGAGGCTCGGAAACATGAGAAAAACAACTAAGAAACACAAATACTTCAAAAATAAAGGCCTCGACGGCCACAAGCGTTACGATACAAAAATAACTCCTACTCTATTTTTTACATAGCCCCTGGGGCCCAGATCAAGGCTCAGGGCCTTCAGCACCGGCAGATGGTAGGGGAGGAACCTCCTCCTCTTCGAAGAGCGTCGCCAGTGCCGTGCCAGGGCCTTCCGCCACCTCCATCAGCTTTGTGACCGCAGCATCAGCCTCCTCGTCATCATTAGGCAAGACATACCCATCACTGATGGCCGGGAGGTCGACGCCGACGTAGTGAGAAGAGATGATGGCCAGCGCGCGCTTGACACCCATGTGCAGCGCTCCTCGGAGCCACTCATGCATCTGGTTGCTCAGCGCGATCAAACGACTCCCTAGGGAGCTGCCTGACTGAACCCCTTCAACCTCCAAGGCCTCACAGGCAGAAAGGGCAGCACGTTTCAGCGCCTCATGCTCCCCGATCTCGAACTCGAGCACCATCTGCACCGTGCTGGAAGCCTCGGCTGCCCGAGTAACCTCCGCCTCTGACTCTGCACCATGGAGAACAGAGTAAGGTTGAGTGAGGGAAAAAACAACCTAAATTAGGAGAGGAAGCCCACGGGACTCACCCTTGGCCTTCAGCTCCCAGTGTCGGGTCTCGACCTAACAGGCCTCGACCTTCTCCTTCCAGCGTAGGGCCTCGGCCCTGGAGGCTTCGGCCTCCTCCTTCAAGCGCTGGGCCTCGACCCAATGAAAGGTCCTTGTTTGGTTTTGGTAATTGAGTGACAACTTAGGTGGACTAATTGTGTTTATATGAGATACACAGGTGATTAGTCCATAGGTACATGTGTGTGAGCAACATATGCCATGAAGGTGAAAATGGCTTGGAGATGTTGCAAAGCTCACACATGTGATGATGAAGGAGCTTAAATGCACATGAGACATGACATTGAGTCATGTGATCAAGGTGGAGAAGATCAAGACAAGACATGACTTGATGGACCGGTTGCAAGCGTGAAGGGCAAGTCGAAGGCTTTGGAGTGATGGACCGCGTGGCGGTGAAGCTTGAGCAAGACTTGGCGCCGATGGACGATGGCAACGGTGAAGAGCAAGTGAAGTCAAGATCGATGAACCAATATGATCACATGATGATATGAAGTGGATCGTATCATTGTTGATCGTGTTGGTGCATGTGTTGCATCGACGTTGGAGAAGATGGAATGGAATGCGCAAGGCAAAGGTATAACCTAGGGCATTTCAATTCACCAGTCATAGGTGTGTAGAGAAGTTTATGACCGGGTTTAGGATAGATGGCCGTACTATCAAGAGGGGCAAACCGAGTGATCTAACTTTGCATTGTCGCTAGGATCGAGTGGCGTGGCAAGTTGAGTGGCTAACATCCTTTGGGAAATGATTGTGAAAATACTAACATATATACACATGGTGGTGTACACTTGGTGGTGTTAGCACATTTACAAAGGAGGTGGTGTTTGCAGGGTTGAGATGGGTTTGGGTGCAAATTCTTGTGGTTAGCACACTTTGAGCAAGGGTGAAGAGAATGGAGAAGATGCTGGCGTCGGTCAACTGACCGGACGCTGGATCTGAATGCACCGGACGCTGGCAGGCTACGTCCGATCGCACTGATGTGGAGTGTAGCAGTAGCTGGAGAGTGATCGGACGCTGGTGCTACGTCCGATCGCGTTCGACCAGACGCGTCCGGTCATGCTCGGGAGCTTACTGGAAACGACCGGACACTGAGGGTCCAGCGTCCGATCAGTTGAAGTTGCTGCGTCCAGTCAGGTCAAGTGACCGTTGGAACCGGGACACGTGGTCATCTGCGGGCGACCGGACGCTGAGGTCCAGCGTCTGGTCAACACGACCGGAGCGTCCGGTCGGCCCGACCGTTGCCCAGTGAAGGGGTAACGGCTAGTTTAGCCCTTGGGGCTATAAATAGAAGTGGCCCTCGGCCATGGCTGGTGCTGAGCACCTCAAGGGACTTAGTGTCCATGCTTGTGAGTGCTTGGGAGCCCTCCATCTCACACATACTTGATAGCGATCATCCAATTGTGTGAGTGAGCGATTCTAGTGCGATTGCATCGTGAGGTTGCATCGAGTGGCACTAGGTGATCGAGTTGCAAGCCGGTGGTGCTTGTTACTCTTGGAGGTTGCCACCTCCTAGACAGCATGGTGGTGGTCTCCGTCGAAGCGCGCAAGAAGCTTGTGCGGCGCTCCGGAGAAGTGCTTGTGAGGGGCATTATGCTCGCCCCGCGGGAGCCGCGAAGAGCAACTCTAGTAAAGCATGTCATTGAGCTACCCTCACTCAAGGGGTAGGTTCTTGCGGCGCCCAACATGCAGGCTTAGCGGGTGATGCCAATTAGCCGCCGAACCACCAAGTGAGCGGTCGACACAACGGGGACTAGCGTGTTGGCAAACACGTGAACCTCGGGAGAAAAATCATCGTGTCAACCTTATTCTTCCCGTTGGTTTGCATCCCCATTACACAAGCTTGCAATTACTTTTATACATATTAAGCTTGTGTAGTTGCTCTTGTAATTAGATAGCTTGTATAGCTTGCTAATTACCTTCTTGCTTGTGTAGCATAGAAGTAGCTCCCTTGCGTGGCTAATTTGGTTTTAGTAACCTTGTTAGTCACATTGCTTAGTTTGTGTAGCTAAGTATTTGCGCTCTCTAATTAGGCATTGATTGCCTTGTTATTGAGCATTGCTAGTGAGCTTAGTTAGCTTTGTGCTTTTGCTTACTAGCATGTGTAGGAGCTCCCTTGTTGCTTAAAGTACTAGTGGCATAGGTTTGTGTAACCTTGCTCCTAGAATTGTTTAGGAGAGCTCTAACTAGCCTGGCACCTTTGTTGCATAATTGTTATCTTTGCAAGGTGCTAGTGAACATATAGAGTGGGGTATAGTCTTGGCTAGACCGATAGTTTTAATTCCGCATTTGTATCGGTTAGCCAACGCGATTAAGTTTTAAAAAAGACTATTCACCCCCTCTCTAGTCGCCATCTCGACCCTTCACCCAAGAAGCCTCGGCTGCCCTAGAAGCTTCACTCCCTAGCTCTGCGTCACACAAGGGAGTTAGGGAGCAAACATAAGGAAAAGAAAACAAAATGAGGGGACTAAAACTCACCCTCGACCGTCCCCCTCCAAACTATAGCCTCGGTTTGCGAGGCCTCAGCTGCAGCAAGGGCCTCGTCCAAGGCACCTTTCATCAGCTGGTGCACCCTCTGTTCCGCCCCCAGCTGCCTCGCGAGAGCCGCGGCCGAGGCCGTAGCTTCAACGGCTCGGCCCCTGAAGGCATCCCGATCGCTGACCACGCGGGTGAGCTCCTCCTCCAACTCCTTGACCCACGCCGCTAGAGGGGCAAGCTACGTATGGGCCGTGGTTGCCTCGACCTTCACGTCGGCACAACAAAGGCGGAGATCCTCTACCTCCGCGCTCTGTGCCGACAGGAGCTCGTTGGCGCCGGCAAGAAGGCCCTTCTGCCGCTGAAGCTGGTCCTAGATGCCCCTCTCCTGCCGGAGAAAGACCGACTTCCCAAGGGACCGAGTCTCGAGCTCCTGGGGAAGCAGAATAGGGGTCATTGATTGCAACGAAACCAGAAAAGGACAACGTCGCGCGAGAAAGGAAAACGCGAACCTGGGCGACTCTGGGCAGTTCGTCGGCCACCACGGATAGGGCTGTCCGTAGCGACCGCTCCGCTAGCTGGCGGTATTGCTCGAAGGTGCCCCAGCGCCCACCCTCGGCTGCGTCCTCAAGGGCGAACAGAGGCTCCCCTCAGGGTTGTCCTGGCTCCGCCACAGTACCCGCGGGTGATCCCACCCGCGAGGCTCGGGTCGCGCCCGCACGAGGGCTGAGCTTCCCTCGTCTAAGATCGGTGCCGGCTATTCCATGGCACTGGCATCCTCGGCGTCGACCACCTCCCGCGCCCGGAAAGTATCGTCGGAGGAGATCGGATAGACCTCCGCCTCCCGGGCGCTCTCTCGCAACAACGGCGGCCCCTGAACCAAGGGCGCCACCGAGGCCTCCGCCGCCTTCATCTCCGCCTCCTGGACAGACGGCCCCACCACCATCACAATGGCCTTGGTGATCTCGGGGGCTTCGGCCCCCAAGATTATGGCCTCAACGGTCTTGGGGGCTCCGGCCTCCGCCATCGTGGCCTCGGTGGACGTAGAAACACCGACCACGGCCACCGCGGTCTCGGCGGTCTTGGGTGCCCTGGCCTCCATCGCCTCAGCCTCAGAGACCCCAGGGGCCTTAGCAACCAAGGGCACGCCGGCCCCATCCGACTCGTGAGCCTCACCCTTGTGGGGCGGAAGCACTCCCTCCCTCGTCTGTGTAGGGGTCACCTCGGCAGCCCCTCCTTGGGCGGCCGGCTCCTTTGGGTCGACCCTCGCCGACATCGCGCCACGTTGGATAGCGGCTTGTGCCTCCACCACCTAGTGGGTGGAGGAGCCGGGGCTCGCCTTGAGCGCCTTAAGGGGTGCCAAGGGAAGCTCGTTCGCAGACCGCTTCCGACTAAGGAAAAATAACCTACAGTGTCAGCGCGAGACCAAAAGGCGAACGGAAGGCACTATGACCCTGCCAAAAATACAATTACCTTGAACGGGGCGGCAACCGCTTCGCCACGGCAAACCTCGTCTGCAACGGCGGAGGCGGCGGTAGAGGCGTCGCCTCCGTGTCCATCGGTGCCGGTCGGCCCTCAATGGACCCCGGCGCCCCTTCGGTCCTCTGCGGGGGTGGTGGCGTTGCCTCCACCGCCACTTGTTCCACCATAGCCGCCGAGCCCACTGGGCTGACGGCGCGTTTGCCCAACGCCCGCGCCTCTAGCGTGTCGGCCTCGGCCCCAGAGCGGGCAACCGCCGACCCTGGGTCCACTTCTCCTCCTCCTCCCGGGCGTGCCGGGCTGCTTGCCAATGCCCCGGGCACCACCTCCACTACGTCAAGAAGGTGGTCTAGGGGACCTCGCCCCACCTCGCCCCCATCATCCCCGTCCGAGGCCTCCATCGACAGCGACGACGATGGGGATTCCTCCAACGGGAGACCATCCTTCCGTTGTTGACGGCGGCACTTATCTAGCTCCTCGCGCGCGAGGATTTGCTTCGTGCGTTTCGCCGCCTTAGCGTCTTTCTGCTTTTTCTACGTGTCGGCGTGCACGCGGTTGATCGCCCGCCGCCTCGCATCCTCAGGAATGGGCGGCGGAGAGGAGCGCACGTCCCTCATCCCCTGCAAGAACGATGAATGCGCATAAGGGAACAAGGGGTAAGGGGAGACTGAGGAGGCTCAGAGGCTACAGCGGCTACAGCGGCACATAACTTACCAGCGAGAGGAACCCCCGCGATGGCCGCATCGCGATAGGGGTCAAGTTGCCGCCCCTCAGCTTCGCCTCTACCGTCTCCCCCACCCAACGAAGAATCTCCTCGTCGGAAAGGGCAGAGGAGGACATCCGGATGCCCTCAATGGGCTTACCCGGCTTCATCTCGAACAGCCGTCGCCGCCGAGCCATCAGCGGCAGCACCCTCCAGTGGTGGAAGGCGGCCACGACCATAGCCATAGTGAGACCATGGCCCCGCAGCCTCGCCAGCCCCTCCAGAAGCGGCTGTAGCTTGGGTTGGTCGTCCTTCAGGACGCCATACTTCCATCTCTCTGGGCAACTCCCCACAATCCGCCCAGTGTAGGGGGGAAGTCCTCCGTCATCGTTGTGAAGGTAAAACCAACTCGTGTACCACCGGTGATTGGATGACGCGAGTTGGGCCAGGATGTAGAGGTGTAGGCGGTCCTAGCGCACTTGGAGAGTGCAGCCGCTGGCCCTCGTCGCCTTCCTCATCCCCGATGTGCCCGTCAGCATGGTAGTGTGCCCCACCCAGAATAGGTGGAGCCACAACTCCTAATGGGGAGCAATCCCCAAATACCCCTCGTAGACGGCAACAAAGATAGCCGCCTGAGCGATGGAGTTGGGATTGAAGTTGTGGAGCTCCACGCCGTAGTAGTGCGGGAGCGCCCGCATGAATCGATCCACCGGGACGCCGAGGCCGTATTCATGAAAGGAGACGAAGCTCATGACGTAGCCGTCGCGAGGCCTCGACTCTGGCTCGCCGTACGAAGCAATCCACTCTGGCCTGCTGGGGTCTATCACCAGGCGAAGGAGTCCACCGTCGATAAGCGACTGAAGCATCTCCTCGGTGACTTCCGACGGGTCCCAGAGGTCTGCCTCGACAACGACGATGTCGCCGACCATGGGTGCGATAGAGGAATCGGGTGCGGCGGTGAGTTTTTCTCTCTCTCCCATGCTCTCGCTTTTTTCTCGCTTTCTCCCTAGGCTCGCTCTTCTCCCCTCTTCTTCCCGGCACCCGCTGCTCTAGCGACGGCTCGACGGAGGCAGTGCTAATGCAGGCAAGGTAAGACGAGGAGGGGCGAGACTCTTCGGGTATTTATGTAGGGAGGAGGTGAAATGAACGGGCGACGAAATCGGGGAAGTCCCCCCCCTGATCCGACGCAGTTAACCACGAGCCGATTTCGCCGGCCCATGCGCCCACGACTTCCTCATTAAATGCGAGGACAGTTATGTCCCATCCACCACGTCATGCCTGGACACTACGGCAGTAGGAGTCGTTTTGCCTCCCTAGAAAACCGCCTCAAAAGGCGCGCCACCCGTTGCCAAGCCAACAGGGAAGATATTCCCCCGGGCCTATTCCTTTCATATGAAGGAACCAGGCTCTGAGCCTATTACGGTCCAGGGGTTCGAAGGCTGGGCCCTAAGGGGTTTCGACAGCCGCCCCAGGATAATAGAGTCAGGGACGACCACGGGCGAGCCTATACGGGGCCGAGACCCAAGCAAGCAAAATGCTTGGGACGCCCAAAGTCATGTCCGAGACCGGCAGGAATGTCTCTGAATGGGATCCCACCGTAGGGAGGCACCAAGCCACTGAGGCCCAGCGAATGGCCTCGGCACCCACTAGAGAAATCCTCTGGTACTCTTGGAGTGCGTCTTCGGACCGCTAGCTGACCCTTAGCGAATGGGGTTCGGGCCTCCACTTGGACTACCCGATAATAGCTCACCGGAAGTGCCACCGCTCGTGCCCACCGAGGGTAGCGAGGCACATTCCACCCCTCCTTCCAAGCGAAAAGGAAGCGTGAGGGTCGTACAAAAAGTCAGGGGAACCCCCAACGGCCTTCACGCTCTATGCAGAGGCTAAGGGGCTCTCCCTACAACCTTGCCGAGACCCAGCGACCTCGGCTCGCACTCGAAGGGGCTCGGCAAAACAAACCCTCCTTCTAAGCGAAAAGGAAGCATGAGGGTCATACAAAAAGATAGGGGAGCTCCTGACGGCCCTCTCACCCTGTGCAGAGGCTAGGGGGCTCTTCCTGTAGATACGTCAAGACCCCACGACCCGGGCTCACGCCCAAAGGGGCCTCGGCAAACAAACCCTCACGCGCGAGGGGCGTATAAAAAGCCAGGGGAACTCCTGATGGCCCTCTCGCTCTGCGTAGAGGCTAGGGGCCCTTCCTGCAACCTTGCCGAGACCAGCGGCTCTGGCTCACACCAGAATGGGCTTGGCAAACAAACCCTCCGTCCGAACGAAAAGGATGTGTGAGGGTCGGATGAAAAAGTCAGGGGACCCCTAACTGCCCTCCTGCTCCTGGCGGAGGCTTGGGGGCTCCTCCTGCACCCAAGACAAAGACAAACGGTCTAAGTCCACGCTGGAAGTTTCGTTACAAACACATTAAAGGGCACCAAGCCCGTTACGGTCCAGGGGTTCGAAGGCTGGGCCTCCAGAGGTTTCGACAGCCGCCCTAGGGCAACAGAGTCAGGGACGACCTTGGGGCGAGCCTATGAATGGCTGAGGCCTGAGCGAACAATCACTCGAGGTGTCCTAAGTCATGTCCGAGACCGGTAGGGAAGTCTCCGAATGGGATCCCACCATAGGGAGGCACTGAGCCACCGAGGCCCAGCGAACGGCCTCAGCACCCACTAGAGAAACCCTCTGGTATTCTTCGAGTGCATCTCCGGACCGCTAGCCAACCCTTAGCGAACGGGGTTTGGGCCTCCACTCAGACTACCCGATAACAGCTCACCGGAAGTGCCCACGATCGTGCCCATCGAGGGTAGCCTGGCACATTCCACCCCTCCTTCTGAGCGAAAAGGAAGCGTGAGGGTCGTACCCAAAGTCAGGGGGACCCCTGACGGACCTCTCGCTCCGTGCGGAGGCTAGAGGCCTTTTCCTGCAGCCTCGCCGAGACCCCCGCGACCCGAACTTGCGCTTATGGGCTCGGCAAATGTGATAAAAACTCCTCGCTCAAACGCGAAAATGGAAAAAGGCCCTGGAGGAGTAACTCTACTCCTCCAGGGCCTCGGGGGCTACACCCGGCGGGTGCGCTCACGCGCACCCACCGAAACCTTAAGAAACGAAACCCAATTCCTACGGGAGCAGGTACAAACCAAGCCTCGGCAAACCCTCAGGGAGAGTGCACACACTCCCCCGGAGGCTCGGGGGCTACTGTCGGGTACCGTAGAACGGGGTACCCCGAGCAAACATCAAAGGGGTCACTTAAGTCCCATCAAAAAACAAAGCTAGAAGGTAAGCCATGTGCCCCTCACCCACCACGTCCGAGCCTGCCAGGCCCTCCGCCTCGCCTCGAGGCTCTCCACGGAAGGCCTCGGTAGGGAACACAATCTCCGCTTCGCACGAGGCCTCTCACGGAAGGCCTCGGCAAGGAGTCCGATCTCCGTCTCGCGCGAGGCCTCACTCTCCATCTCGCGCGAGGCCTCATTCTCCATATCGCGCGAGGCCAGCTTATCCGTAGTCCGTCGCCCCCGCCTTGGCCGGTCTCCCCGACAGCCCGTCATGTCCCATTAATACTTCAACCACTCCCGCAATCTCAGCCGGACGATGGCTCGACACCACAGAATGACCGACGGGACCTGAGGTCGCACCAACGCCATACTAGCTGGGACAGGGCACGGCGGGGATTACCGGCCACTGTGTTCTGACACTGTGCCCATGATCAGCGCCCACACTACACTGCGCCCCGTGATCCCCTCCTCGAAAACAACATCGTGCGGACAACTTGGCTCGGGTCATCACCGCCTCCAAGCCAGCGCGCCAGATCAGCCGCCCTCTCGGGGCCTCGGCACTGTACACCAAGGTCTCGGCTATCTCGGGGTTCGTGCCCGCCGAGACCCCCCACTGCGGTGCAGCCTCGGCACCGACCGAGCCTCGGCCTCACGCGCCACAGCAATCCGCGCCCTGGCCGCCGCGCTTGCTCCGAGACAGCCCAGGGGCTCCCATGACGCACAGGGTCGGACGTGACCAGCACGTCGCCCCAGTACTCCAAGGACGGACCACTGCGACGACCACGCCGCCACAGGAACAGGCCACAGGGCTCGGACACACCATCCCTGTTGGCACGACGCCGTATAGTCAGCACATGTACTGCCATTGTCCTCCCTTCAACTATAAAAGGAGAGGACTTGGGCCACTTAGAGGGGGACAGACGGAGAAGAACACCTTGTAACACACACGCACACATCCCAGCCGCCTGAGAGCAACGTCTCAAGCAGCCCACACGACACCTCGCCGAGACTTGGGATCAGCTCCCTCTCTCACCCAACTTGTAACCCCCTGCTACAAGCACCTCGGTGCAAGGAATACAAGATTGATCTCTCAGACTGGACGTAGGGCATCGATCGCCTGAACCAGTATAAACCTTGTGTCTCTTTGCATCATCATTCAGGATTAGGGGCACGCAGTTCACATTTACTGGTTGGTTGAGGGCCCCATCTGAAACACCGACAAGGTGAAACCTCACCTTAATCTTGGAGATTTTCAGCTCCAGGCTTAGGCTTGTGCTCCCTCACGAGCACCCCTTCTATTTGCATATCTTGATTAACACTGCTTCCTCTTCATTGTTTGGTTGACCTTCACCTGGCCACTTCTCTTGACTCTCTTACTGATTAGCCCCTTTCACTCCTCAACCCATGTCGCTCAGAACTGGTATGGGGGCTGCTCCTCTCACTTTCACTCCTGGTTTACTAGTACTCTTCTCCAGTCTCTACTAGATATACCTCGTTCGCTAAATCATATCAGTTATCCTTATCAATTATAATATAAATATTTTTTTAAATAAAATAGTATCAATCAGCTTATAAGCCACACAAATAATCAATAAGCGAAATTTACCTGAACCTGCCAGCTTGGTCAAGGTCTGTGCAGTGGTGCGGCAAGCTGCTGCAACATGATTGGCTGGGCATGGCAGCTCACCTGTGAATAAACTAGTACAAGAGTTGGTGAAATAGTTGCCACAGTGGTGTGTACTAGTGTACCTAGAAATGTATAGGATGTTGCGTGGTGTGCTGTGAAGCTAATTTGGCTTTAATCATGTAAGAAGAATTTCTAAAGATTAATACATGATTTGTGTATTTTTATGTCAATGCGAATCAATTATCTATCCTGTTGTAATTAAGAGAAACTGATGACTCACTTATCTAAGGTTAATTATCTATTTAGAATGTGGATCGTTACATTTTACCTCCTCAGCACAGTTAGACAATAGAACGAATAGCCAATCCGGCCCTAACCATTTGATGCCATCCTCTACAGGAAAACAGGGTTTGTGCATTTCAAATCTCAGTGATGATGCTTGAGTGCAACCCTTGTGGAGGCCGAAATATTTTTTTGCATTTTCTTAAAAAAAAAACTCGCAAAGAAGAAACAGAAAGAATAATTTTTCCAATTTCTTAATTCCGTCGCTACTTTGAATACGTACTATGTATATATGAGTATATTCTACGTTACAGGACGCCTTGTTGGTAGCACGCTTGGAGGGTGTTGTTGGCCATGAGCCGGTTCACTTTCTCCGTGGGGTGGAAGGCGTCCCAGAAGAGGTACTTGCTGGCGTCGTCGCAGGTCAGCGGCGCGTCGTCGTTGCACATGATCCCCATCTCGAACCTGCCTGTCGCGCAGCACCCCTCCTCCACGTTCTCCAGCCCTGCCATGTTCATGCATAATGGCGACGTACGTGTGAGCAGAAGGGTGAAGGAATCTCCTTGGATGACTATTAAATCTACTACGTACAAACGAAATGAGATTGGTGCATGCTCACCAAACTTTTGTGGGTTTGTGATGAGGCGGAGAAAGCTCTCGTAGACGGAGACGTAGACAAGCTTGAGCCTGGGGAACTCGTCCCTGAGGCCGCGCACCATGGCCTGCAGCTTGGCGTTGAAGCTCCTGGCCACGTCGTTGTACTCCTCGACGCACCCGCCGCCGCGGAGCGCGTTGGTGGTGCGCTCGAGCGGCAGGCAGCCGATGGCGGCGAGCCCCGCAAAGGTGACTCTGCGCGCGCCGAGGTGGTGGATCCGCGCCAGGAACTGCCGCGCGCCGGCGACGAGGAAGTCCTCGAACTCGGGCACCGTGAACTGCGCGGACCGCCCCGTGGCCAGCGGCATGAAGTAGTTCTCCAGGAAGTCGTTGGTGCCGATGCTCACCACGTGGAGCGCGCCGCCGACGATGGCGGCGGCGCGGGACGCACCCACGCGTGCACGGAGACGCCGCTGGTACTCCTCGTAGTAGTCCACCTCCTTCCACAGCGGGATCACTGACTAGTGAAACGCCGTTGGTCAGCGCACATGCAGCATGCAGGACCGGTTCATCATGCACAGTACGCAGGAACAGCTAGCGGTCATTAGGCGAGACATGCTTGTCAATGCAAGCTTCGTGGACTGCGACCTGCTTCGAGAAGAACATACCCCATCCAGATCCAGGTAGTGGTACTAAATGCGGGCCGGCACAAGTGGTTGCATGATCGACGAAGCTGAATTTTCTAAGGGCTCGTTCGTTTACATATTGACGCTAGGAATCATTCCAGTTAACAAAAGCTTATATAAATCAAATAAAGATTCTCAGTCGGAATTCTTCCGGGGAGTTGATCTTGCGAAACCAAACGGGCCCTAAGTAGGATAGGCAGCGGCGAAGCCACAGTGCATGTGTCGGGGTCATGCGACCCCGATAACTTTGTACGAATCAGTAGAATACCGCGTATTCCGGCCAGCTACGACCCCATCAGATTGAGTTCATGAATCTCAGCGACCTCGGTAGCAGTTTAGTCTAGATTCGCCGCTGAGGATAGGAGTAATCAGCAAGGGTGGCATTCATCTGCTGCATCAGTTCGGTTTCCCTGAGAAAACAGCTCAAAACCGCAAAACCGGGGCCGCGCCGCACTGCACCGAGGCATCGACCGACCGACCGTGCGGTGGGTGGGCCGTGCCTCTGCCGCCTCACGAGGTTATTACCTACGGAGCACGCAGGCAGGGTACATATGCTGATGCAGTACACCACAGTGTCATAGCTCATAGGCAACTAGTACTACCGAATTGGGAGTGGTCCGTCCATATATTCATCCTATCATCGGCAGGATAGGTGGACGCCGGACGCGACCACCGATTCACCGTCAGAGGACCGAAAGAAACGGTGCAGGTTGGAGCGAATTGGATGTGTTGACTCTCGACGAAGACACATTCAATTCTCTGTTCAATTGAGTGAAAATAGTCAACTAATAGGTCTGTTTGAATCTCATGTACACACTCCACTATGGAGCAGCTAAAAAAAACTAAAATTTCTGGAGTAGAGTTACACCTATTTCCAAACATTCTCTTAGTCATGAACTAAGGTACATTACTAGCTCTGAACTACTGCAAGTGGATCTAAAGGAGGCTTTAGACTAAACCGCAAATTTATGTGTGGTTCATACATTATGTGTACATTGATATATACACACTGATACACATCGATAATTTTCGCATCTCATGCATTCAGATCTTGTTTGGATTCACCCCAGCTAAACTTTAGCTAGACAAATTAGCTGGCTAAAGTTTAACCAGCTAAAGTTTATCCGGGACTGTTTGATCCTCTAGCTAATGGGTGTTTATTGACCCTATTGCTCTTTCTTCCTCCCTCCATCTCCCCGGCAAGGCAGCAGAGCGGGTGCATCCCCACACCCGCATCGCGGCCACCATTTGGCTCTTTGGACAACTCCGCTGTGCCCGCTGCTGCGTCGCTGGGTTCGCCGGATACAGAAATCGCCGGGAAGCGGTGCCGCACGCGGATTGGGAAAAAAATGAAAACGGTCGAGCAGCCCCGAGCGCACGGATGCGGAAAAATATGCGAGGACAATTTGGTCATTAGTCAGTTTTAGCTATCATTAGCTGGGTTGAAACAGCTAAAGAGAGTGGGTATATTTTAGCCTCCAGCTAAAGCTTAAGCCCTGTCTGGATCTCATGGCAAAACTTTAGTCTTGCACTTTTAGTCCTTCTTTTCTTATCATAGGAATCAAACTGGAAGGCTAAAAATGAGCGAATAGCTAAAAATTAGGCTAAAATCTTTTGCTCCTAAAGAGACCCTAAACGGGCTAAACTCCCTCGAGACGGACACTGGACGCCCCATACCCTTGCCGCTCGTATGCATGGCTATGCATAGATAACTAAATGAGGGCAAATCAATCATTGTAAATTAGAGGATTAAAGTTTAGTCTATGGATCTAAGCAGCCCAGCAGGACTACAGTTTAGGGGCTAAACTTTAGATGCTAAACTTTAATCTGAGGACTGGTGATCGAAACACCACCTTAGTTCTGTTTAGCCGTGGGTTGTTTGAATTTACCGTAGCTAAATTTAGTCAGCTAAAGTTTAACCAGTGGATCAGAAACGAAAGTGTCTACTATTTTTAGTAGTCAACTAATAATAGTTCTCTAAATTTTGCAAATAATGTATGAGCCACAGTCAATGTGTATATGCACGAAAAGCTCAAGTATATGTACCACACACTTCTCAGTTTTCTAATGCGAGTGAACCGTGGAGAAAGTAAAATGTGCCCTCAACTGTACACTAATTCGTGCCCTCAACTATGCACTAATTCGTGGAGACACGTGTATGGCGATACTATTCGGGCGGTAGTGAAGACAACAAAACAGCTGATACATCATAAATCGCGGAGATTTTTAAGTGTGGCTAGCGAATAAAATGGTGATGCTAGAGCAGGTGCACATGCACCTCCCACACCAGCGATGACAACGACGATCGTCTCCGAGCAAGAGCAACCGCCCCCACAGGAGATCCAGGACTCGGAGCCCCCGCCGGACAGCTCGATCTTGGATTCCATGCTAGATTTCGACGTGTACCTGCCGAAGAGGACGTAACCCAGGAGGGAGAAGTCTCCACCGCCTCCTCCTCCGACGACGACGACAGCGGAGTCCGCGACGGATGTGGCGGCGCCGGCACCGACAATGAGAAAGACAAACTGGTGTAGTGGTGCCTGCACTGCGCCACCAGCCTGTAGTGGAGGACGGGGCCGATGGGCTGTGGCTACAAGCAGGGGGAGCGACACACTTGCACGGGGAGTTCGACTACTACCTCATGGAGAATTTCTCCTGCCTCCCCGTGTACCTCGATGGCGGCGCCCGCCACAGCGACTTCTACGACGACTTCCGCAAGCACTACCTGTGGCCGTTGGTCCACTACCTGCTGCCGCTCTCGCCAGCCCACGACGGCGACCTGCGCTTCGACGCCGGTACGTACCGAACGTTCCTCGCGGTGAACATGCAGTTCGCTAATAGCGGCATCGAGGTGCTCTCCCCGGACGACGGCGACCTTGTCATCGTCCACGACTACCACCTCTGGGTGCTCCCCACCTTCCTCCACTGCAAGTTCCCGCGCGCCGGCGTCGGGTTCTTCCTCCACTCGCCGTTCCCCTCCCCCGAGATCTTCAGCGCCGTCTCCGTCCGCGACGATCTCCTTCGAGGCCTCCTCAACGCGGACCTCGTCGGCTTCTAGAACGCCGACTACGCGCGCCACTTCGTTGCCTGCTGCTCGCGCCACATCGATGTCTCCAGCGGCGGCGGCCGAAGCGGGAACACGACTCAACTACCACGGCCGGATTGTCATGGTCAAGACCCTCTCATCAATGCATCCATCTTTCAGTTGGTGGATCCAAACGATACCAAACTATTAATTAGTTAGCTAATATTAATTATATACGGTTAGCCATCTAACTATTTACTGCTAGTAGATTCAAACAAGATCTTGTTTGGGTTCGTAGAGCTTATTGTTATTAAGGCAGTCCCAATGAAAAAAAATTTCTATAACATAGGATACCGCACCAAAAAAGTACTGTTTTCCAACTCATGGTTTCTATAAGTAATAACTATTTTCTCTTTCTCTCTCCCAACTCTATCTTTTCCTCCAATGAGAGTGCGACACGAGCTCCCTAAAAACGGGTGGTTTCTCCCAATGGCGATTTCATGATTTCTTGGTGCATTGGGTCAAGAGTAGACCTGGTTTCTTCATGAAGAAACCATTTCTATGATTTTTACTCTCTTTCTTCATTAATTACGTTGCCAAGTCAGCATTTTGCCTACGTAACAAGTCATTTAATGAGGATAGAAACCATCATCAATGCACCATTGGGACTGCCCTTAGCCGCTAAAAATTGGTCCTAGATGATCCAAACAAGGAGGCCAATTGTTAGCGAGTCATCCAATTATATTCCGTTAGGTGTTTAAAATAAAGAAGCTAAAAGGAACTAATAGTTTGAGAAAATACCATAATGTCCCACCCACCTACTCCTTCCATGCCTTGTGCACGTATACACAGGGTAGAAAAGATTTTGCCATGAATCATAGATCTATTAGCCCACATATCCAAAGAGTCTAGCTAATGTTAGCGAACTAATTAACTATTAACTTTAATTATTAGTAGGCTATTAGTTCTAATCTATCAAAGAGGCTCTTAGACCAAACATAGAATTTTTTTTTCTCTTTGAGACGAAGGCCGTGGTGATACTCTGAACAATACGCACTCCCTTTCGTTTCTTTTACTTTCAAAAATGCATGAGACACACAATTCTCGATGTGTAAAAGTGTGCCATACACCACCTTTTGTTCTGTTTTGCAAAAATAATGTGCAAGCTACACTCCATGACCTAAGTGTATATGCAGGAAAAAGCTCAAGTGTATGTACGAACCACACACTTCTCTGCTTTTCGGACGCGAATGAGCCGCGCACAATTCTGTGCTGCAGAGACGCGTGCGTGGCGATACTACTCGGTAGTGAAGTGTAAAGACTACGCGCACAGCTGATGTATCGACAAAGAAGAGCAACAATCGGTTGGGGACGTACGGCGGTCGGCGGGGCACTTACCAAGACTCCGGCGGTGGCGTTGTCGATCCCAGTGCCCGCGGACGCGAAGCACACGCCGCGCGCGAAGTCGTCGATGCCATAGGCCGGGTCGAGGTAGGCCGGCACCAGCGGCGGCAGGCCGAGCGCCTCGGAGATGAAGTCCGGGGGCAGCCGCCCGTTGCCGAACCGGCCGGTGGCGCGCGGCCCGCCCGGCATGTCGCGGCCGTAGGGCGGGAGGTCGGCGCGCAGCGGGGTGGGGATCTGGTTGTTGTTGCCCGTGTCCACCGTGGAGTCCCCGAACACGATCACCGCCGGCACCCGCGGCGCCGCGGCCCGCACGATGCCGCTCGTCGCCGTCAGCGCCACCAGCAGCAGCAGCAGCAGCGCGGCTTCGGCCCCAGAACGGCATGTCGGCGGCGCCATTGGGAGTGTGTGTGCGATGCAGCTGACGGCGAGCGAGTAGTGTTTTGAAGAGCGCGCAGCTGGTTTCTTGCAGCAATAAATGGAGGTGAGCTGGTAAGGTGGCGGGAAGGGAACTGTGGCGACAGCGACAATATTGCAGAGCGCAGAGAAGGGGGCAGGGGTCAGAGGCTCACAAATCACAAGCGACGTGTCTGTTGCGTCGAGTTGTCGCTTTCTTGTTGGCTTGCAGAACCGCAAGGCTAGCTAGATCACCTAGATGGCTTGACGCTGAATTGCTGCCATCTTGATATCCCCTGCATATTCGGTGCTTGTTTAGCTAAAAAAAAGTTTTCCAAAAAGTGCTACATTAGATATTACGGTCGAATCTTGCGATACGTGTATTGAAACATTAAATGTAGACGAAAAAAAAACTAATTGCATAGTTTGGTTGGAAATCGCGAGACGAACGTTTTGAGCCTAATTAATCCATAATTAAACACTAATTGTCAAATAAAAACGAAAGTGCTACAGTAGCGAAATTTCCAAATTTCCCGAACTAAACGGAGCCTCAGCAGTAGCCAGCAAGAAAAAACTCGGATGATTTTGATTGGCATCTTGTCCCGAATAGGCAGACGTGAGCATTCAGTTTTGCCAGAATGGCTCTCAGCAGTAGCCAGCAAGAAAAAACTCGGATGATTTTGATTGGCATCTTGTCCCGAATAGGCAGACGTGAGCATTCAGTTTTGCCAGAATGGCTCAGTTGGTGCAGAGATTTGTACGAAGTGGCCAGGTCTTGTGATGGGTAGATCTGGACGAACAGAGTAAGGTCACGTTAGGAAAAAGGTCCGCCCGTGTTTGGAAGTATATTAAGAAATTTCCTAGGAGCACAATCATACGGGAAGATTTTTCTCATGCATTACCTCTCTTTGGTCGGTTCGGCTCGCTGAAATTTAACTGAATTGATTAAAAAACGCTGTTCTGATTGAATTATTATGAAAAAAAAATACTATTCCAGCAAAAAAAAAACACTGTTGGTAATGCCATGATCTTGAGCTAGTATTATACTCACACCATTTCAAACTATATAAGCTATTTTAACTTTTCTCTATATATATTGCTTTTACTACATATTTATCTTGATATAATATATATCAAAGTGCATAGCAAAGGCTATGTATCTAGAAAAGCGAGATATCTAAAAAAAAGCTAAAACATCAAATAATTTGGAATGGAGTGGGTACATATGAGCCTAATGTTGGTACAACAGCACATGCCATTTTGAACAATTCACTTCTATATCCCTCTTTTACATTTTAATTTAATGGCTCTGTCGACATCCCTTTCCATGTTATTAGGTATTAACTTGTGAACTTTTTCTATGTTTATTAAATTAAACTTTGGTACTGAACTATGTTTAGATTTCTATTATTTAACATCAAAGGGCAATTTAAATTACAACCTAATGTTATTATAAGTTGAAGATTCAATTGGAAAATTTATCAACATACAAAAGTTTGCTCCATCTAAGGTCATTTCAACCTTTGATGGGTCGAGGTGTCCGATCAGAGGGGGTGAATAGTTTTTTCTAAAACTAATCACGCTAACTAACCAAAACAAATACGAAATTAAAACTATTCGGACTAGCCAACACTACACCCATCTATCTAATTTTTCAAACACCTTACAAAAGATCATAATTAAGCAACTAAGGTGCCAGGCTAGGTAGATGTGGGGGTACGACCCCGGATACCCACGGCAGACTACATGGGCTACGCCCCCAAGGGTGGTCTAGTCCACAAGACAAAGCCTTGCAGAGCACGGCGCTGCTCGGCGCGCCCCGCAAGACACAGGGGAGATATCCTCAAGATACTACGAGATCTGTTAGGATACGTTTGATCCCATGATTCATGAAATCTGTTATTACTTTCTGGTTATCTCCTAGATCTAACCGACTTGTAACCCTGTCCCCAGACTATATAAGGCGGGCAGGGACCTCCTCAAAACACACGCAATGTCATACAATCGCCAATACAAACCAACAAACCACAGGAGTAGGGTATTACGTCGTGCTGATAGCCTGAACCTATCTAACTCTTGTGTCTCTGTTGCCTTCTTGTTCTTGATTACGCGCACCTCGGCCGATCAATCTACCTTCGTAGGATACCCCTCAAAGGACTGATGAACATCTTTTATCGACAGTTGGCGCACCAGGTAGAGGTGTGCGTGTTGTTTCTATGACGAACAAGATGGTATGTTTTGTAGGCTCTTCGTCCTTCCCAAAGCCTAGCCAGATCTTTACGGTCGGATCGATCTCCTGGGTCATCAATGCTGACGAAGACGGAGAGATCATCGATCCGGTGCAGATTGATTCTACGTCGGCCACACTAGCACCTGCAATAGCAGATCCGATCTCGAAACTGCCTCCGAGGTCGTCTTCATCAACAACTCGCCGCCTGCTCCCCCGCTACCCGAGGAAGCCGCTCAACAACGATGATCTGATCAAATCCATCGATCAGGTTGGCCAGAAACTCGTTGACTGCCTCTCCATCGCGGAATCGGCTCTAACTAATCTGGTTCAGCACCGATCACCCTCCGATTCTGATCTATCAAAGGCTGATAAGGAAACTCTAGGGGTTATAGCCCTACCCTTTGGGCTCACCAGCATCGCTGCCTCCTACAAAGATGCCCTAAGGGGCAAATTCACCGACCAGGTGGGAGACCTCTATCATCTTGCCGATTAGATCGTCGACCAGCTCTCGTCAACCATCAACATGCTGCAAATCGGTCGACATCCCGAAGCATCCCCCCAAACCATCATGGAGGAAAACCTAGACTTTGAGTCCTAGGGCTCTACGGAGACTATCGCCGAAACCGCCGCCGTCCAACCTCCTTTCCCACCCTTCCCGGGAGGTGGGATTTTCAATGTTAACGTCGACAGCCCCCCATGGGATGGGGAAACCGATGAGGACCGCGTCGCTCGTGTCAACAGGAACACCAACCATGCGTAGCGCTGAGCAAATGAGGCCGCCATCGTCCTAGCCGAGGCTACCTGCAATGGAGAACAGCTCGACTCGCAAGGGAGGCCACGCCCATTCCGCCGCAACCTCGATGATGAATTCATCCGTGTCGACGGTCATGATGTCTACAAGACTCCAAGCACCAACTTGGCTGTGGCTGCTAATAAGATCGCTCAGCTCAAGCAAACACCGGAGGTCGCCAAGGTTGCCATGATGCTTAAAGATGTACACTGCCAGGTCAACGAGCTCTGCTAGGATCAGGGACCCTCCTACTAGACAAGCTCGATTCACCGATCCGCCGCGCCAAGAACCAATCATCGCCCTAGCAGAAGCCATTTCGCCGACCAGCATCGTGATGACGGACAACCCCTCTAGGGGGGAGCTAGGGGGAGCCGCATCGACTACCCTCGCCAACACGACCAAGAAGTGGAACAAGATGTCCGGGCACACATCAACAATCTCAGGGACATGCAATGTCATATCGATGAGCGTTGTTTCTCCCACCATGAAGAGGAAGTAGGCCGACGCCAAGAATACAAGCAAGAGTTCGGTAATCTAGACATAGCCCTCTAGCCGCTTAACATTGGTAATGTCACCGATCACGACGGTGACGATCCTGAAGGGCCCTGAGCATTCATAAGAGCACTCCGAACACTCCAGTGGCCCCATGGTTTCAAAATCACTGGGGTCGAGCCCTACGAAGGATGGATGAACCCCACGCAGCGGCTTCAAGCTTATGCCACCGCTGTGCGCGTCGCCGGGGGAGATACCAGTGTCATGATAAACTATCTTCCCGTCATGCTCGCGCCAACCGTGATAAATTGGCTCACGAGCCTCGCCCCAGATTCCATCGGATCTTGGGAACAGTTTAAGAAAGTCTTCACTGACAACTACATGGCTACGTGTACTTGGCCAGGCACCAAGCACAATCTGAATCGCATCTACCAGAAATTGTTTGAGCTTCTCCGTAGCTACATCAGGCGATTTTTTGAGATGAGGAATTCTATTCCCAATATCACAAAAGCAGAAGTCATCATCGCCTTCATTTGAGGACTCTATCATCGTGACCTTCGCTCCAAATTCAATCGCAAGCCACCAAAGAGGATTGGCGAGATGATTACGACCGCTGATCAGTATGCCTATGCCGAAGAAGCCAAAGTTCACTTCAACGAGGATACGGGCACTCACCGCCCAGCTCGCTGTAGTGATGAACGACGCCACAGTGATCGCTGCTACGATGACCACGGCCACCATCAGGACAGCGGCCATGATCGGCCAAAAGGGACCAAAGCTGGTCAATATCACCATCGCCGACCAAACCACATCATCGTCGTTGTCGATGAACCTTGCGCCAAACGCAACTATGATGAGCAGTATAAGAAGATCCTCGAAGGCTAGTGCCCCTCCACAAGAACAGCAAGCACAAGATAAAGGACTACCTTGGCTTGGCTAAGGAGTTCTAGGCCAAAAAGAAGGACGACGACAACGACGACGAAGCCAGAGGTCGTCGACCACCTGGGGATAACAACAACGCCTTCTAGGATCACGACAAGATGGTCGCCACTATCTTCAGGGGCCTCACTACCACCAAGAGCCAAAGAGATCGAAAGCTCACCGCCCGCCGGGTGCTCATCATCAACACAGAAGACACCATCTCTAACCCCAGCTATCGCTCCTGGTCTGAGGTCCCCATCACCTTCAGCAGGGCCAACCAATGGGTAGACATCCCTTACATAGGGCGTTTCCCCCTCGTCCTCGATGCCACCATTAAGAAAGTACTCTTTAGGAAAGTATTCATCGACAACGGAAGCGCTCTAAACCTCCTCTTCACTGGAGCCCTGAAGGAGCTGGGCCTTGGAATAGAAGACCTCACTCCCTCTGACTCCTCCTTCTAGGGTGTCGTACCCGATAGGGCATCCAAACTGCTGGGAGACATCACCCTCCTATTATAGTTCGGCATGGCTAGCAACTTCCGTGTCAAGTACATCAACTTCTACGTCACCGACTTCAACACCGCCTACCACGCCATACTTGGTTGGCCAGCTCTGACCAAGTTCATAGACATACCACACTATGCCTATTTGGTACTAAAGATGCCTTTGCCTGCTAGAGTTCTAGCTCTATGGGCCAACCTCTCCATCGCCTATGCCTGTGAAGCAGAGAGTCTCGCCCTCATCGAAGCCAAACCTCTCTATCTAGATAGCTAGCATGGTCACCGACGCCAAGACGGTGCCCGCCGACGACCTAGAGATCCCAGCGCTGGAGCCTCCATGTGCCTTCGCCAAGTCCAAGGAAACAGAGAAGGCTGGCCTCGGCCTCGATGACCCCACCAAGACCATCAAGATTGGGGCTCATCTCGACCCCAAATAGGAAAGCACGCTCATCTCCTTCCTATGTGCCAACGCCGACATGTTTGCTTGGAAACCTAGAGACATGTCGAGGGTACCACGAGAGAAGATCGAGCACTCCTTGAATATCTCACCGACCGCCAAACCGATCAAGTAGAAACTCCGATGATTCACGCTAGACAAGGAGGCTATTCGGGTAGAAATAAAATGGCTCCTAGCTGTTGGATTTATTAAAGAAGTGTATCATCCTGAGTGGCTAACAAATCCAGTTCTTATTCAAAAAAGAATAAAGAATAGAGAATGTGTGTTGATTACACTGATCTCAACAAACACTGCCTTAAAGACCCCTTCGGTCTGCCTCGGATAGACGAGGTTGTAGACTCCACCGCCGGCTAGGAACTCCTTTCCTTCCTTGACTATTACTTTGGCTATCACCAGATATCTCTCAAAGAGGATGACTAGATCAAAACATCGTTCATCACGCCTTTCGATGCGTATTGCTACACCACCATGTCCTTCGGACTCAAAAACGTCGGGGTGGCCTACCAAAGGGCCATCCAGATGTGCCTTGACCAACAGATAGGCTGCAACATCAAAGCTTACATCGACGATGTGGTCGTCAAGTCCAAAACCGTCGACGATCTCATCGTCGACCTCGAAGAAATGTTTGCCAACCTGAAAAGATACAGATGGAAGTTGAACTCTTCAAAGTGCATCTTTGGAGTTCCATCCGACATACTCCTGGGCTACATCATTAGCGCCTGTGGTATCGAACCCAATCCTGATAAGGTCTCCACCATTACCAATATGAAACAGCCAACCTATGTAATGATATACAGAAGCTCACAGGGTGCATGGTTGCTCTCAGCCGCTTCATATTATGCCTCGACAAAAAGGAACTATCGTTCTTCAAACTACTCAAGGCCTCCAAGCACTTCTTCTGGTCGGAGGAGGCTGATACGGCCTTCGAGCAACTCAAGTTGTTCCTAACGAAGCCTACAATCATGACGGTGCCTTGACCAGATCAAACCTTATTGATCTACATCGCCGCCACCGTTTGTGTCATTAGCACAGCTATCGTCGTTGAGCATGAGGAAGCCAGGCACGCTTATAAGGTGCAACATTCGGTCTACTTCATCAGTGTGGCTCTTAATGAGTCCAAAACTCGTTACTCTCAGGTCCAAAAGCTGTTATACGCCATCTTGGTCACGTCGCGCAAGCTCTTCCATTACTTTGAGTACTACAAGATCACCGTGGTCACCGAGTTCCCTCTAGGGGACATTCTCCGTAACAAAGAGGCCAACAGCCATATCGTCAAGTGGGTAGTCGAGCTCGACACTTACTCCATCGAATTCAGAAGCAAGCCTACCATTAAGTCATAGGCGCTGGCTGACTTCATCGTTGAGTGGACCAAGATCCAAGAGCCCATCCCCGCTGCTTGCCCCGAGCACTAGGTGATGTACTTCAACAGCGCCCTCAACATCAACGGTGCTGATGCTGGCATTTTATTTATTACTTCAACCAAAGACAAGCTCCAATACGTCCTTCGAATTCATTTTCCAGCCTCCAACAATGACACGGAATATGAAGCATGTCTCCTCAGACTCCGTATAGCCATCGAGCTCAGCATCAAATGCCTCATGGTATATGGAGACTCCACGCTGGTCATCAACCAGGTCAACAAATATTGGTCCTGTTCTAGAGAGAAGATGGACACGTACTGCGCTAAGATTAGGAAACTCAAAGGGAAGTTCTACGGTATCGAGTACCATCACATGGTACGAGATCAAAATCAGCTCACCGACCACCTATCTAAGATAGGCTCTTCTCGCTCTACAATTCCGCCTAGGGTCTTCATTCAAGACCTCTTTACGCCATCTATTAAGGAAGAGAAGGAAGTTTAAGAAAACCCCCCACCCGCCGAGCAGCTGGTACTTGCAGTACCTTTGCCAATCGTAGATTGGAGGGAATAGTTCATCAAGTACCTCACCAGCTCCAATGTACTAGCCGATAAGACCAAAATTGAATGCCTCATCCATTGCAACAAGCATTACGTGCTGGTAGATGAGAACTTGATGAGGAAAAGTGCTAAGGAAGGGATACTACAGAAATGCATCACCCAAGAAGAGGGAGTGAAACTATTTCTTAAAATTCACTCTAGCTCCTATGGTAATCACGTGGCCTCTAGAAACCTGGTCGACAAAGCTTTTCGAGCTGGTTTTTACTAGCCCACGGCCATCACCGACGCAGAAAACCTCGTCCGACGTTGTGAAGGATGTCAATTTTCGCAAAACAAATACACGTGCCGGCACAGGAATTGCAAACCATCCTAGCTTCCTGGCACTTTGTATGTTGGGGACTCAACATGATCAGGCCTTTCAAGCCCGCGCCAAGCGGTTTTCGATACGTGTATGTCGCCATCGATAGGTTCTCCAAGTGGATCAAGTACAAGCTGCTTGTTTCAGCTACTGCAAAGAAAGCAGTCGAGCTCTTCGAATACATCATCCACATATTCGATCTCCCGAACAACATTATCACTGATCTCGGAACTACATTCATGGGCCACCATTTTTAGGACTTCTGTGAAGATCGACGCATCTCCATCAAATACGTCTCTGTTGCCCATCCTAAAGCCAACGGCCAGGTCGAATGGGCGAACGACATGATCCTCGATGCCCTAAAAAGAGACTATACTAGAAATAGGAAAACATCTGGACATATGGCTCAAAGAGCTCCTAGCTATGGTCTGGGGACTACGCACTCAAGCTAGTTGCAACACCAGTGTGTCTCCATATTTTTAGTCTATGGCTCAGAGGCCGTACTTCTCGCGGATATTGCCTTTCGAGCACCCAGAGTAGAGCATTATAATGAAGAGCAAGCCACAGCTATTCGGACAAAGGACGTCGATAGGGCTGAAGAAGAATGCCTGGTCACTTGCATCCGCATGGCCAAATATCTAGAAGGCCTGCGAAGATACTACAATCGTAATATCAAAGGTCGTTCATTTGCGGTCAGCGACCTCGTTCTCCGCAAAAAGTAGAAAACCGAAGGGATGCATAAGCTCTCCTCCCCTAGGAAGGGCCTTACGTGGTCAAAGAGGTTACCCAACCAGTGTCTTACTAGCTATGTGACATGAAAGGAGTCGATATCCTCAATTCGTGGCACATCGAGCACTTTATACGTTTCTATCCTTGAAACGCTCTAGATATGTACTCTCTACTCCATGATGAATAAAGTTTTTTATCACCATAATTTGCCTCCACTATTTCTCCACTTTGGTTTAATCTCCATTTACGGTCTCCAGCTCTAAGCTACTCCTTAACAAACTCCGACAATTATATGTGATCTCCATAAATGCTCTACCATGCTTCTCTATACTAAAATATCTTTAACATATTTCACCAACCATCGAGTAGCACACGTTACATTCTATGTTCTTTGGAGAAAACCCAGTCTCCGATCTCTCCCTACATGTGCTACGGGCTCCGTGCTATGCGTTATGGGTGGTCAGTTGTGGTTCCTCGGTCATGTCTGTTTCTCCTACACGTGCACGGGCTCCAGCGCTCGATATTATGGAATACGGGCTAGCCAAGGCCAAGAGCCCAGTAAAGAACTAACTGCTCGGATGCTACTTATACCATGTATAAATGTGTTAGGGTTAACAACAAGTTTCTTTTTCACTAAAAGTGCTAGCAAGCCGCATAAACATGCACATGTCATCTACATACAACATTTATACAAATACATAAATATTTGCTTATGCCCTCACGCATCTAACTCTCCTCTCTAGATGTCCCATACAGGTTCCGCTCCACTGAGGTTTGTCCATCACCATCTGCCTCGCCAAACAGATCAACATCGTCGGCCAGACTCTTTGTTGTGTCCTCCACCTCATCCTTCAGCTGCTCCTGCTTCATCACACCTGTCCCTCTAGCGAATCCATCCCCTATTGCTCAAAGATTGATGGCAGGGTTGTGAGACCGGACCACCACCAGGGTGTGTGTCACGACAGAGATAGTGGCGCCGTGGTTGAAGCTCTTGAAGCTCTCCCACACCGCTTTGCACCTGTCGATGATGGCATCCAGACATGGTGGACTATTGTTAGGCTGAGGAGCAACCTCCATGTCGATATAGTCGAGCACCGGCCTAACTCCAGCCACCACGACATCAAGTTTTCCCCTCTGGGTCTTGGCCTCTAGCTCCAGCATGTCAAACTGTGCCCTTGTCCTTTGACAGTATTTAGTAGACACCAAAGGGATTTGTCAAGTGATGAAATTATTTCTGCAACAACTCTGACCATGAATTACTCACCTTCCAGATCCTCGGCCATTTTCTCCGCTCGCCCAAACGCTTTCTCCTTCTTTGCTTGGAGTTGACCGATGACTTCTCATAACTAGCCAAGCTCCGCATCTTGCTCTACAAACATAACGGTGTATAGCAATGTCAAGACTGTTTAGCAATACAGAATAAACTCACCGATACTTAGTACCTTTCTTCTGCTCAGAGACGCCTCTCAGCTGCTCAGAGGTGCGCCCCAACTGCTCAGACATGTTGTTTAGCTACTCGGAGGTGCGCTCTAGCTGCTCGGAGATGGTTTTTAGCTGCTCGGATAGGATGCCCTTTTGGTACTCTAGGTCCTTGGCGTTGGATTCAGCAAGATCCCATTCGCGCTAGGTCCTCTAGACGTTCTTCTCCAACGCTAAATACGGACATCGCTGATGCAATATTAACCTCAATTTGCTTCATGGCTATGGAAAGAGTGGACCATAGCCTCTTCACCTCCCTGGAGGTGTCCTCCTCTACAACCACAACTTCGTCCCCCCGCTTGCGGATGATGCTAACGGCTTAAGGTCGTGATTCTTCACGCTCAAACTCCTCGACCTCGTCCTCTTCCTTCATAGCTGGTGTCACTCCCTCGGGGCTCGATGGCGCTCCCTGGGGGCTTGGTGGCCACACAAAGCGACCGACCATGCCCTGTGGCAACTCTGAGCGCGCTGCTTGCTCCTTCGAAGTTGTCGGCCTCTATGCCCTAGACTCTGGCACGACATCAGTAGCTCCCACCTCTGCCTCTAAAGACTCGGTGGCTCTCATCGTCGCCAACCGCTCTCCGCTGCCACCTCCATCAGCAGTGGTGGTTGACTCCTCCATAGACCGATGAGCGCCCGGGGACTCTAGGGTGGAGTCCATCTATAATGTCTCTACACCGGGAATAGCCCCCGGCTGCTCGCTAGTCTGGCCCAAAGGATTCAGGTCCTCCGCGCACCCCATCCTGCATCAGATCAGCTCATCGGTCACCACAACTATAAAAATCAGAAAGCTACTAATCCTAAGGCAAAGATACTTACACATCAGCTTCTCGGTAGACGGTTCTAAACCGGTGCTACCTCCCCGAGCACCTTGGGGCTACCCTAGGGTCAACCCGCGTGGCCTAGGCTAGAGGTCTTACGGCCCCCGCCATTGGCATCTCTTCCGCCTGTTGCTTGGGGACTCCTTCCCCTCCCTCCGATTGCACCTCCGCGCGCATGTTGTGTGATGGCGCCTTAGTGCCCGGAGAGGGAGCTACGAGAGCCTCATCATCATCCGACCACTCGGATATCGCCACACTTTGTGTCCGAGTGGTTCGACCGCCACCAAGCAAGATGTCACCTATCCTACGGGGAGCTACATCTGATGTTGTTTTCTTCTTTCGGGTTGGCTCATCTTGCGCCACCCTTTTCCCCGGACCTTCTCCGACACTAGGGAGACTCTTTGTCCGACTAGCACTTATGCCTCCAGATTCAGATGAGGTGCTGACGGCACCTTCCTTCGGCTGAGTGGTTGGCTTGGCGTCTATTGCCTTCGGCCAATCACTCCTTGGCATGCCTGAGAAGTATGTCGCCCTTTCCTACAAATGGATCTTTCCACAAGCGAATCAGTTCACTGCTCGGCACCGGCATGAGATAAAATCACCAGGAACAATAGTCGAGATTTTTACCTGAGGAGGTGGGTTCATGCAGTTTAAGGCTCTCGGCTGCCTTGGCACGCTGAATGGCACATTTAGAGCGAATAACTCTGGCCCGGCGTAGCACAGCCTCCTTCGTCAGTTTCTTTGACCTCTCTCGGGTGCCGTTAGTGTCTCTCTTGAAGTCAAAGCCCGGATGGGCCCTCTCCTTACAGGGCTAGATGCAACGCACTATAAAGCTCACCGCCACAACCACTCCATTCATCTTCATGCCCTTTATCAGCCAAGGAGCTCCTTCACTTGATCCATATCAGCATTGGTCGGCTTCTCCGTCTATCTCTTCTAGTTCTCTGGAATTTAGTCGATGTCGTAACAGACGGCAGGATGACTCTGCTTCATGTAGAACCACCTGGCATTCCACCCCTTCAGCGAGGTATTCAGCGACACAGTAATGTACTCGCCCGCCATCCCATCGTGGAGCTGTAGATACACATAGCCGACCACCTTGGAACCACCCCTGCCCTTCTTCTTTAGCCAGAACAGGTGTCAAAAAAGATTGAAGTGGGGAAGAATGCCAAGATATGCCTTGCAGAAATGGATAAACACAACAGTGTGCAAAATGGTGTTTGGATGCAGATTGCACAAACTCACTCCCTAGAACTCCAACAGATCCTGCAAGAACGGATGTACTAGAAGTCCTAATCCACGCCAGAAACAATCTTCAAGCACTACAGCTTCGTCGATGTGTGGCATCGGATAGGGCTCATCGTCGGCCGGACGCTATCCGGCGGTGAGTCGGTCAGGAAGAACGCCTGCCTCCACCATATCATTGATCTTCGTCTCTCCCATGAGTGACGGCACCCATTCCTTATCACGGCTTACTCTGGCGGCCGCCTTCTTCGGGTTACCACCTCTCCTCTTCGGTGCCATTTCTCAGATCTAGATTGGGACTGGTGGCGGAAGTGCGGAGTGTGGCGACGTAGTTATAAAGGCAACCTCTCCACTTTTCGCAATCAAGGGTTTTTGGAAAACCGTACCATGATTTGCGCCCTTTCAAATTCCCTGAAGCAGCATGCTGGGCCGTTATCTGGGCTTCTGCACAATTGCGGCCCATATCGCCTATTCTCCGACGCAACTTGGAACTACACGCCGAATATTCGTCGACTTCTCCACAATACCATCAAGGCTCAGTAATTTCTATTGTACAACTATTACTTCAGTTTTTTCTCTGAGATTTCCACTTGTGGCTCGGGGACTATGTCATCATTACGACTTGGTTCCTCACCACACTGGGGACTTTCTTCTTGTACTGTTGTTTTTTGACCCTAGCACCACGTGATCACGTCACCTACTATCAGGCTCAGGGACTAAGTGGGCACACTTCACCTTGCAATGACTGTGTGCTTTTCATTTTAGGGCTCCACCCATGGACTGGTTGCCTGCTCGACTGGTCTTTTGCCTTTCTTCTACTTTCTGGACCTTGGCGCCATGTGACTACGTCACCTACTGTCAGGCTCGGGGACTAAGTGGGCACACTTCACCTTATGGTGAGTGTGTTTTCTCTAATCTGGAAGACTCCGTGCCTCCTAAAGTTGAAGACGATTACCTCCCTTTCTCGTGGTCGGACTCTAAGTGGGCACACTTGGTTCACAGCGAGAAAATTTTTGATTTTGAACTTTAGCTCCTTACATCCTTCTGGCAAGCCTTACTTGGGATACTCTGCTTGGTGATGGTTCACAACTGCTTGGTGACTCATTATGGTGGTCAGACTATGAGTCTGATTGCTCGGCTTTATTCACACCTACTCAAACAAGCTCAAGACGGCATTGTATAGTGGATACAAGGCGCTCGGGGACTAGCTGTGGGGGGGTATGACCCTAGATACCCATGATAGACTACATGGGTTGTGTCCCTAGGGGTGGTCTAGTCCATAAGACAAAGTCTTGCAGTGCACGGCACTGCTCGGCGTGCCCCCACAAGACACCAGGAAGATATCCTGAAGATACTATAAGATCTATTAGATTATGTTCGATCCCATGATTCATGTAATATGTTATTACTTTTTGGTTATCTCCTAGATCTAACTAATTTGTAACCCTGCCCCCTAGACTATATAAGGCAGGCAGGGACCCCCTTAAAACACACTCAATGTCATACGATCACCAATACAAATCAACAGACCACAGGAGTAGGGTATTACGTCGTGCTGACGGCCCGAACCTGTCTAACTCTCGTGTCTCTGTTGCCTTCTTGTTCTTGATTACGCGCACCTCTGCCGATCAATATACCTTCGTGGAATACCCCTCGGAGGACTACCAAGCATCTTTTGTCGACGGTAGAACTCACCTACACAATTCTAGTTAGCAAGGTCACACAAACCTTTGCAACTAGCACAACAAAGAGAGCTCCTACACATGCTAGTGATGAAAAACGCACAAAGCCTAAGCACACTAGCACTACTCAACAAGCAAAGCTACATAAGCTAAACTAGAGAGCAACAACAACTTAGCTACACAAGCTAAGCAAGGACAGGAGCAACAACACAAGCACAACAATATGAACAAGTAAATACAAGCTTGTGATAGAGAATTGCAAACCAACAGGAAGATGATGACAATGATTTTATCCCGAGATTTAGTGGTTTGCCAACCACTTATTCCCCGTTGATGCAAGCTCAAGGTTGATGCCAATCCTCTGGCTAGTGGTGACCCCATATCACACTCTCCCATATGGAGTGCTCACCATGATCTCTAGCACTTGAACCGGCCGGACCACTTGACGCTCTTCACGCCTCGCTTTTACTAGAGTTGCTCTTCGCAATCTCTCACGGGGCGAGCACAACACCGTTCACAATACGGATGTGGTCACTTTTAGAGCAACGCTCAATCTCGAGCGTGCTACAACGAAGCACACAAGCCTCCAAGCCATCTAGGAGGTGGCAATCTCTAAGACTAACAAGCACCACTGGCTTGCAACTTAATCATCTAGTGCCACTCGATGCAATCTCTCAATGCAACGCACTAGCGATCACTCACTCGCAATCTGATGCAATCACTACTTGCACAAGTGAGTTAGAGGCTCTCCAGCACTCCCCAAACATGGACACTAAGTCCCAAGGGTGTTGATCAACTAGCCCAAGGTGGACAAGGGTCCTATTTATATCCCCAAGGGCAAAGTGACCATTGGCCCCTTCATTGGGCAAAACACGAGAGCGTCGGACCATCCTACGCATAGCGTCGGACCATGGACGTCAAGGTCTGACACCCTAGAAACATGCCACGTGTACCAACCATTTGAAACTAGCAGTCGGCGCCCAACGACTCTTTTGCGCAAGGTCTGAACGTCCATGATTCGATGACTGGCGGACCAATCGTTACCGAAGGTCCGACGCACTCAAGAGAGGTCCAGAAATGATTTCTGCACCGTCGGACCGGCCCTACGCTAGGCATCAGACCAATTCTCAGGGTCCGACACCCTACAACATTTTCACAATCATTTTTCAAAGGATTTTCACTCCTCTTTCCACGCCACTCGATCCTAGCATCGCATGCAAAGTTAGATCGCTCAAGTGGCACTAGATGACCGATATGCAAACAAGTTGGCCCCTCTTAATAGTACAACCATCTAACCTAAATCTGGCCATGCACTTCTCTACACAGCCTTTGATCGATGAAATGAAATGTTCTACAAATATACCTTTGTCTTGCACATTCCAATTCATCTCCATGTTGATGATATGATCCACTTTATGTCACCATGTGGACTTATTGGTTCATCGATCGCAACTTCGCTTGCTCTTCAACGTTGCTTTGGAAGACTAGCTACGTGTAGCATTGATTGTCGGTAGACCTACGGTGCCTTGCGGACTTCACGAACATGTCTTCCTCTTCGGCCATGCAACTACTTGACTTGTATTTTAGGAGAAGGGAGACTCTAGTTTGATGGAGCTTACTCATGTGTTGCTCAAAGGAATACAGTTCATCTATTCAGTTGTTTTCGGTCATTGTTTGTGGTTATTGAGTAATGTTACTAGATGACCGGGAGACATGCGAAATGCTTTGGGATTTGCTCTGTTCGGAGGTGATTGAAAACTAGCATTTGTTGAGGCAACGATTGTGAGTCATGAGATGGAGATCTAACGGATCAGATGTACGAACCTTGAAACTAGATCAAAGGATCACGTTGTCGCCTAAAGCAAAGCCAGATTTCAGGCGCCTGCTTTTTAGGAAAAATGAAATGCTTTAGATGTGCCATTCATCACCTTCTTTTGTATTAGCACGACAGAGTTTTGTAGGGTGAGAAAATTTACTGTGGACTGACATAAGAAAACTGTGCTTTGAGCGATAAGGTGTTAAAATGATGTTTTTTTTTCTAAGGTGGTAGTTATCAAAATTATGTAGCAGTTTTAGGGTGTGTGGACTGACATGATCCTCCTTTTTGCACGAAGAAAATGAAAATGTAGGTCAGTAGGTGTAGGCCCGGTTCGTTTCGCTGAAATTCGACTTATATTAATCTATTATGAGAAGAAAACACTTCTCGTTCACTGAAAAATGCAGCAGAACAGGGCCGTAGTTGCGTCGCACATGTCTACGCGTCCTTGCCTCCACGCCATTGCTTTGCATGACAAGGAAACTAACATAACCGTATACGTCTTGTAGTAGGTTCATTTCTTTCCCTCTCTTGCAGCAAATGGTTGAACAACCGCATCGCTCGATTCACGGATTGATTTACTGTTGTCTGCTGTTTAATTTGATAACGAAGCAACGGCGATGCGACCCTGTTCCATGTTTTTTTACTGGAACCAATGTTTTAAATAGCGGGCTAAGGTGTTTAGCGGTATATCTCTAAAACAGCTAATAGCAGGACTATATCGGGCTATAGCGGGATATAGCAGCTAAATTATACATGAACCCAAATAGCGGCACCCCACATCAAAAGGCTATAGCGGGCTATATCAGCAGCTATAGTGGGAGATTTAAAACTATGACTGGAACACGTAGAGCGTGGTGTTCATCTTGCGGTCGGCGAGGAAGCAGTGGAGGTGCTCCGTGGGGTGGATGGCGTCCCAGAACGCGTACTTGCCGGCGTCCGCGCACGTCAGCGGGCTGGCCTCGTTGCACATGTACCCCATCTCGAACCGCCCCGTGGTGCCGCAGCACCCGGCCCGGATGTCCTCGAACCCGTACGCCGCCGGGTCGGCGAGCACGTCCGCCACAGGGCCGTACACGTCGCCGTAGACGACCCTGGCGCCGCCATCGCCGTCCAGGCGCGCCACCAGGTCGCGGAGGCCCGCGTTGAAGGCCCGCGCCACGTCGTTGTATTCCTCGGTGCAGGCGCCCGTGACCGCGTGGCGTTCCAGCGGGAGGCACCCCATGGGCGGGAGCCCGTTGAGGTCCAGCTTGCGCGCGCCCAGCGCGTGCAGCGCGCGCGCGAACGACTCCGCCACGCCCAGGAGGTAGCCCGCGTAGCCCGACGCCGACTCCGCGTACTCCGCCGCGTGGCCGCTCCTCACGGCGTAGTAGTTCTCCAGGAAGTCGTTGGTGCCCATGCTCACGACGTAGAGCGCCTCCGACAGCGTCTCCTGAGCTCTGTCCTCGCCCTGGAAGCTCCTCAGCTTCGCCGCGTACTCTTTGAAGTAGTCCAGCTCTTTCCACAGCGGCAGAACGGACTGCAAAACGGATCGACATGTTTGTCGGAGGCGGCGTTCACTGGCGTCGTAACAAAGAACCTATTTTTTTTGTGCACGAGCACGATGGCGTCTTTCTTACAAAAAGATCAGACGTGGCGTTGTCGTAGCCGGCTCCTGCAGAAGCGAAGCAGGCGCCGGTGGCAAGGCTGCTCATGTTGACGTTGGGGTCCAGGTACGCCGGCACGAGTGGGGGGAGGCCAAAAGCCTCGGAGATGAAGTCGACGGCGAGGCGGCCGTTGGAGAACCGGCCGGTGGGCTGCCCACCACTGCCGCTTCCCGGCGGCCGGAGGTCGCGGCCATAGGGCGCGAAGTCGCTCTTGAGGAGCGTGGAGATGTAGTTGTTGTTGCCCGTGTCGACCGTTGAGTCGCCGAACACGATCAGCGCAGTGACCTTAGCCGCCGCCGGTGGTAGGACGCAGAGCATGTACAGCTGCAGGAGGATGATCGGTAGAGAATGCCGCAATGCCGACATGTTCTCTGTTCACGGATCAGCAGTTGCGGCTCAGTTTATTTCGGTGGACTGGTCACTGGATCATGTTGATCCGGATTCCGGTGTCAATTTCTTGATGTCCTGCCGTCGACTTTTTGAAGGGTTTGGCGAGCTACTAGTGACTTGACCATCCTGCGCTTACAACTGATGGAGACGACTACACATTCAATGGAAACTTCCATGATTTGTCGCTAGTATATTGTCATTTTATACCGAGTACTAACTTCCCCATATTATCACGATCGTTCCTTCTGAGGGATGTATCGGAAGACAGAGAAAAAAACAAATCCAAGAGACTTTTTATATTCTTTTTAATTATTAGGACACATTTTATATCCTACAGGTGTCTGAAAGTGAAGATAAACTAGCAACAAGGGAGAAGGTGTTCAATCCCATGGCTGAGGATGAGTATTGATGGTTGGATTTAGATTAGACGGTAATGTTTATTGGGAATAGAGATTTTAATTAAAAAATACTCTCCAACAACATTTTTATTTGGCGCGCCACAACCCAGTTATCTTCGGCACCTAGTTGTGGCGCGCCCGGCTTGAGCATGGCGTTGAGCACCTTGTGAGTCTAGAGCAGCTCTGGCAATGGCACGTTCGTGCAGGGGATGAGGCACTGTGCGGGAAAAGGTCGGATAGCCAGCGACTCTCGTCGTCCAAATCTATCGACCAAATTTTCAGGAATAGACAACAACTAAATTTAGAGAGGCGTTTACATAATCTGTTGGAATAATTTTTTTTCTCAATAATAGCTATATTTAGCTTTACAAAACGTTTAACTATTTTTTTTGGAATTGATCTTATATTCTAGATTTCTCGTAGAATAACTATCTAAAGTGTATACAAGATATAAAAAAACTGTTGGAGAGCGGACCGTCTCTGAAGATCCATTTTCAGGGGCGGTTCTCTTAAAGCAACCGCCTATGAAAATGGATGTCTATCGGAGGCGGTTTTCTTAATAGAACCGCCCCTGAACTTGGATCTTCAGAGGCGCCGAGGCGGTCACTGAGCTACAGTGCTCACCGGCGCGGTTAGAGGCGGCGTGCTAGTTGAACCGCCTCTGATAAAAAAGGGTGGCGTCGCTAAAAAATGATTTCTGTACTAGTGGAAAGATATATAAACCGATTTTTATGCAAATGACGCTATAAATGATGATTTAGAGAGTAAGATTTACAAAGATTCTCGGAGATGCTCACCCCATAACTTTCGTGGTCATTTGATTTCCCCCTCACTTATAAAACTATTTTTTTGACAATTTAACTTCCAAAACAATTTGTTTTTGCATGATGAGCGTTTTTCTTATAGTGGTTTTTGTTGACATGGCAACATGTCAACCATCCTACGTAGCGTGACATCAGCCAAGAATGTAAGTCAGACTACACTCCAATGATACTTAGGGGGTAAATCGGTCTATAAAGGACTATTAAAAAATTAAGTATTTAATGAAAAACTATGCAATTAAAAATCCTAAAATCTTGTTTTATAATCTTAAAGAATAATAGAAAATTAGATTTAGCTCAAAAAATATTAAACTAGTTCCCTACATATATTTTTTAAACATTCTCTATCTTATGTAGATTGTTCCTAAATTAGAATTAACTTAATCTTATATGGACTCCTTTTGGTTCTTATTTGCTAGGATATGCTATCGTTATCTATTATAATTACTTTAAATTAAAGACAATTGATATTGATGACAACGCAAGTTGAGAGATTTCCCACGACTAGCATACAGCCCAGCCCAACCTGTGAACCCACGGTCCTTACGTTCTAAATTATAAGATGTTTTAACTTTTCTAAATATATTGTTTTTATTATATAGATAGATATGGTGTATATCTAATAAACACATAGCAAAAGCCATAGCAAATGAAAATTCTAATTCAGCTTAGAAAAAAAGAGAATGAATATCAAACGTTTATAGTATGATTTTGAATACTCTAAAAAAGGAATGAGGGACGTGGGAGAGAGAAAAACTTTTGGATATATACATTCAGATTGAATTGCAAATATATTAATGATAAAATCAATTCAATTCTGAATTGCAATAAGCGAGCGAGGTGTCTCAAATAGAGATGAGTTGCTAGACTACGTCGAATAATGAATTCAATGATTCAAAAAAAAAACTAAAAGATGGATTAAATTATACAAGAAATCCTGGTTTCAAAAAAAAGTAAAATAGGAATACGACGAAATCGGTAGACGCTACGAACTTTGATTGTATTGAGCCTTGGTATGGAACCTGCTAAGTCTAGGAAAGCCAATATATAGTTAAGGTGTGGAATTGCTATTCTGTGACTCTAACTTGACTCCAAACGCAAAGCAGTCCACAAGCCAGCCCACATGACACACCCCACGGCCCATCCGGCCTTTCCCTCTACTCGCTGATTCCTCCGAGAGTCCGAGAGCAAACGCCGGACGCAATCGGGAACGGGGAACCCTGGCAGCCGGCAGCGTCGCGCTGCCCCCGCCCCTCGGCGCGTAGCCAGTGGCCGGCCTCGCTCCATCCAGCAAGCTGACCAGCTCGACCGCTCGAGCTCGTCCTCGTCGTCGCCGATTTGATTTCTCCCTTTCAGCCCAACCTAGGCCCAAAGCCACCAGATCACGGCACTCCGTCCAACCTTCGGCGCCACCGATCCCCTTCTCCGCCGCCTCTCCTCCTCGTCGCCGGTGAAGATGATTCCCCAGAGCCAGAGCCTTCAACACGTCGACAAGGTAACCTCACGGCCCGCACCCCGATCTCGGTGGTTGTCAGTTCGGTTCCTTAGGCTGGCTGGATGTTTGTTGTGCGTGTGCAGCGGATAGTGCGGGTCCTGGAGCTTGCGGGAGCGGTGATGGAGGAGCTGGGAAACTCTCAGGGCCCTCGCACCGATGCAGTAGGCGCGCACTGCCGCTAGTTCATGATCTCTATGAAGGTAACCAGCCCACTGCTTGCCCTCAGATCGTTAGGCTGCGTGTTCCTGTTGTTACCAGTTATGTGTCTCAATCCTCGCTAATCTCATGCTAGAGAGACTATTGGAAAAATCAACAGTTGTTTTAAAGTGCTGTATGCAAAATTTTGCTCTGTCCAATGTTACTTTGTCTCCATCAAATTGACTATGTAAATATATGCATCTGCTCATCAATTGGTTTTTATTTAACGCAGTATGCATGCCACAAATCATTCATGATAGCTCACTGCTTAATTATGTTTTTGTTGGAGTAGGAAATTCAAACAACATTGCGTGAGGAAATCAAAAGTGCTTGTGAATATCGTCCATTTGAAAAGTGTGATTACAGCACAAGGATTGCTAATGAGATATGCTGCAAGAAACTGGAGTATGTAATTGAGAAGTTGGATACCATGCAACAGAACCTTGAACAGAGCACTGATGATGTTTAGCGAGCTGGCTACACAGTAGTAAGTGTACCCTTTTTTTTGCAATAAAGTGTAAATTGCTTAGTGAATAAGAGGATACTTTATGATGATAGTATCCGCTCAATCAGGTGATTTTGTCAATACTTTGGTGTAGTGGTAGAGTTGGTGTCGACAAAATATCGTCGGCAGTCCTCCGAGGGGTATCCCACGAAGGTAGATTGATCGGTAGAGGAGCGCGAGATCAAGAACAAGAAGGCAACAGAGACACACGAGTTAGACAGGTTCAGGCCATCAGTATGACGTAATACCCTACTCCTGTGGTCTGTTAGTTTGCATTAGCTATCGTATGATATACCGTGATTTTAGAGGGGGTCCCTGCCCGCCTTATATAGTCCGGGAGGCAGCGTTACAAGTCGGTTAGATCTAAGAGATAACCGGAAAGTAATAACTGATTACAGTAATCTTGGGATCATATATATCCTAACAGATCTCATATTATCTTCAGGATATCTTCTCGATGTCTTGCGGAAGGCGTCGAGCAGAGTCGTGCCTCGCAAGGCTTCTTTTTGTGGGCTGGGTCACCCCTTGGGGCGCAGCCCATGTGGTCTACCGTGGGTATCCGGGGTCGTACACCCCACAGCTAGTCCCTGGGCGCCTTGTACCCGTTGTGCAACGACATCTTGAGTTTGTCCGAGCAGGTGCGAATGACGCCGAGCAGTCAAGCTCATGGTCCAACCACCATGCTAAACTGCCGAGTAGCATGAACCGTCGCCGAGCAGTGTGAACTGTTGCCGAGTAGCAGGACCTGTCGCCGAGCAGCGTGAACTACCGCCGAGCAGAGTGACCCGAGTATAGCTTACCATAAGGGTGTAAAGAGCTCTAAGTTCAGAATCGAAAATTTCTCCACGGTGAACAAAGTGTGCCCACTTACAGTCCGAACAAAGTTGTAGGAGTCAACCTTCCTCCATATGCATGTAGTCTTCGAGAAAGAATCCCGCACACTCACCACGAAGTGAAGTGTGCCCACTTGGTCCCCGAGCCTGACAACAGATGATGCAGTCATGTGGTGCCAGGGTCAGAAACTAGAAGAAAAGTAGAAAACCAGCCGAGCAGGCAGCCAGTCCTCGGACGTGGCCCAAAAAGAGACAGCACATTCACCGCAAGGTGAAGTGTGCCCACTTAATCTCCGAGCCTGACAGTAGGTGACGCAGTCACGTGGTGCCAGGGTCAGAAACGGAGAAACAACCAAAAACCAACGAAAAAGACCACCAGACCCCGAGCTGCAGGCGGAGTTATCGGAGTAATCCAACCGTGGAGGAAAAACCGGAGCAACGGCTGGACAGTGTCAGTTACTGAGCCTCAATAAATGGCGGAGAAGTCGGCGATATTTCGGCGAGGAGCAACTGAAGGCAGCAATAGATGAGCGCTATGGGCTGCGGTTTGCGCGGAAGCCCAGGGAACGGTCTGTTTATCGCATCGGAGAAATCGCAGTGGCGTAGATCGCGGGAACGTTTCCCAAAAAACCCTTGAATGCGGAACGGTGGGTGGACCCTATATAACAGTGCCGCCGCAGTCCATGTTCCCACATTTTCCACTTCATCTTCCTCTTCACATCTCGCGCCGCCAAATCCACAAACACAGCTGCCTCTGCCGCCGAACCCTAAATAGATATGAGAGATGGCGCCAAAGAGAGGAGCTGCAAAACCGAAGAAGGCGAGCCCCAAGAAGGCAGATGACGTGGCCCGACGCGACGAGGAGTGGGTGCCATCGCGAACAGGAGAAGCTAAGCTGAACCGATTGGTGGAAGCCGACGTTCTCCCCGACCGTGCGACCGCCGGATGGCGGCCAGCTCTCGGTGAGTCCTTTCCCACGCCTCATACTGATGAAGCTGTAGTATTCGAAGACTATTTCTGGCGTGGGTTAGGGTTTCCTGTGCACCCATTTCTGAGGGATTTATTGGAGCTCTGGGGGGTTACTCTGTGCAACCTGCACCCCAACACCATTCTAGACATCTCTATCTTCATCCACTTTTGTGAGGCATACCTTGGCATCCTACCCCACTTCAATCTATTCCGTCACCTATTCTGGCTGAAGAAGAGAGGCGGCGCTGGTTCGAAGGTGGTCGGCGGGGTGTATCTCCAGCTTTGGGATGGGATGGCTAGTGAATATCTTACCATACCGCTGAACACTTCGCTGAAGGGGTGGAACACCAGATGGTTCTACATGAGACAGCCACCCAGCAGTGCGTTGTGACGACGACCACATCCCAGAAAGCCAAAGGAGTTGGTCGGAGCTGCCGAGCAAGGACGACATGGATCAAGTGAATGAACTCCTCGGCTTGATAAAGGGTGTGAAGACCAATGGTGGATTTGTAGCGGCGAGTTTCATAGTGCGCCGCATACAACTCTGTAAGGAGAGGGCGCACCCAGGTTATGAATTCAAAGGGGAGACCGACGGGACTCGAGAGAGGCCCGAAATACTTTCCAGAAGCGATGTTGAAGAGCGAACTGCCGAGCTGTTTGCTCCGCTATCCTCCTTCAGGCTATCAGGGTACACGAAGCCCTTCAATTACAAGAATCTGCCCCCTCAGGTGAAGGTCTTTACTTTATGTTTCCAAGAATTTTATTCATACTGCCGAGCAATAAACTGATCCTACTCATGTGTAGATCCTTTCGCAGGACAGGGCAGTGCATTTTTCGGGCGTACCAAGAAACGATTGTCCGCCGTCAGTGGATGCACGTCGACCTGTTCAAATTGAGGAGAGCTCCGTCGGTGTCTCCTCAGAATCCAGAGGAATGGACACTGGTCGGACGGAGAGTCCTCCCCTGGTGCCTGCAAAAAATAAGGGAAAGAGGCCAGCGGAAGATGAGTCGGCACAAAAGAAGAGAAAAACAGCAGCGACTGCTCCCCGCAAACCAGGAGGGATCTCTTTGGATGATGATCAGATCAATCGAACACGAAGAACCGCGGTGTTCGATTAGTCTGACGACGACGAAATTCTCACCAATCCTCCCTTGAGCACAAAAGGTCCTCTGCTCTACCCACGCACGGAGCAACAAACCGGTGTAGGCGAAGAAGTCCTTGAGGCTCCGACAACGAGAGTCCCCGAGCATCGAGCGGAGGGTATTGCTGCGCAGCAGACGTCGGAAATCCCCGCGGTGCGGGCAATGGAGATCCTAGGGCAACAAACGAAAGTAACCCCAGAGCAGCAAACTGAACCAACGCCGACCGAGGAGGAGCCGAGAATTCCCCCGCCGAGCACAGGAGTTGATCCCGCTGCTGCGCCTGGAGGCTCTGGTCGGCATCACCGGTTCAAGAAACTGAACCGTCAAACCAAACCGTAAGTACTCTTGTGCTGTAGTTAATTTGCTGTATTTTCTTTACTTATGTTGTTACTGAATAACTGATTTGACACAGTGCTAGGCGAGCAACAGATCCAGCCCCACTCGCTCAGACTGATCGGCGACCAGAAACTTGTCCTGGAGCGGTGGAGACGACAACGGACCACATCCTGGAGTCCCCGGGTGCTCGGGAGCACGCGGGGGAGCCAATTGCTGCTCCTGATGAACTTCCTGGCGGCGAGCGACTGCCTACAATGGCAAGCGAATCGGCGATAGCTCCTTCTGCGACGATAGAAACGGGGGTGAAAAAGCTTTCAGAGTCAAATGAACAGACGGCAGTCCCCGACTCTTTGGAGGGCATGGTCGGAACTGCTATCTGACCACCGAGCCCCAAGGTGGTCCCTCCGGCTGCAATGGAAGAAGACGAGGTGGAGGAGATCATACGCGACGAACCTCGACCTCAAGCAGTCCGGATCCTCCGAAAGCGTGGTGAAGAAATAGTTATTGTTGAAGAGGAGGACACCACCAAGGAGTTTAGGAGACTGGAGACTTCCCTTACTGGTGTGATGAAACAGATCAAGGTGAATACTTCTTCTGGAAAACTCTTAGTCGTTTGTTGGCATTGCTTAACAATAATGTCATCATATTTGTTGCAGGAAATATCTCGAGTTGCCGAGCAGCGCCGCTAGCTAATAAAGCGAATGGAGCCCCTTGCAGCGGAGAACGAAAAACTCAAGGAGGCCAGAAAACTCTCGGAGAAGAATATCCAGCGAGCCCAACGCGAACGAGACCTTGCGGAGTCCAACGCGTGGGACCTGGAATACCAAAAGAGGGTCCTTACCGAGAAGCTGGCGGCTGCATCCGAGCAAGTGCGGAGCCAATCCGAGCAGCTGGCCGCTATTGCCGACCAACTAAAATGTGCGTCCGAGCAGCTAGAGAGGAAAAGTGAACAGCTCAACAGTGTATCCAAACAAAAAACAGGTACGATACATCAACGAATGTACTTTAGTTTTGCTGAACAGCCTCAGTTCCGTTAACAACTACTGTGCTTGTAGAGCAAGATTCTGAGCTCGACCAGATGCGCCAGACCATCGATCAACTTCGCCAGGAAAAGTCAAAGGAAATAGAGCGGGCGGACAAGCTTGCTGAGGAGCTGAAAGGTGAATTGCTTCTGGCCGGTATCATTTTTGTAGTAGCTCCTCGTATAACGGATCATTGTAACTCTCGTAGGTTATCGTCATAAAGCCAAAGCGCAATTCGACGTGCTGGTGCAGGAGGCCAAAGTCCAGAAGGAGAACTTCGATACTATAGTCGCCGCAATTAAGCCGGTGCTTGACTGCATCGACCTGAAGACGGCCACTCAGCACGACGACACGCGGCAACACCCTGACACCGTCATTCAGAGGTGTAAGGCAGCATGGGAAAACTTCAAAACCTTCAACCGCGATGCCATTACTACCGTCGCTACCCATGTCCTTGCGGTTGTTCGGTCACATTATCTGACCACCGACCTTCAATCCATAGAGGGTGGTTTCGCAGAAGGACTAAGCGACGCGGAGACCCAGCAGCTGGAGGATGAAGTGGAGGAAGCAACAAACGTGTTGGCCGGCGATATAGATCTGTTTGACGAGACGAATGGCGATGGCGGAGCTCATTAATCCGATTATAGAAGACCATCTGTAAAACCTTGACTGTGTATTAGAAAACGCGATAGCGCAAGAAACAAGTACTTATCAAATATTCGTCATAAGGTGTTTGTAATATATGCAGTTTGCTTGTAGTTTGGTGAAATAATTTTCGAAGTTTCAAACCGGACGCAATTATGCGTAGTTCGATTATCATCCGACCAGTTGATATGCTACTGATTCCTATGGCCTTGGCCAGCCCATAGTCCATAACGTCGAGCACGGAGCCCGTGCACGTGTAGGAGTAACAGACATGACCCAGGTACCGTAGTCGACCACCATGACGTAGAGCGCATAGCCCGTGGCACGTGTAGGGAAAAATTGGTGGCTGAGTCTTTTCTATAAAAACAGCGCTGAACGTGTTTGGGTCGACAGCTGTTATACGGACTTGGAGATAAAGGCAAAACAAATGTCGTCCGAGCAATGAATTCTATGTTGAACTCTCGGCCTCGGCTGACCCATAATCCATAACGTCGAGCGCGGAGCCCGTAGATATGTAGAAAAAACAGGTGTGACCAAAGGACCACAGCCGACCACCCATAATGCAGAGCGCGGAGCCCGTAGCACGTGTAGGGAGAAGTCGGAGACGGTCGTCTCCGAAGAGAACAGAAAAGAAAAATGTTTCTTTCCAATCAAGAAATGTTTTCACTATATGGAAAACATGCTCTGCGATTTGGAGAAATTGAGTTTGGTGATTTGGAGAAATCGTGGTCGGCGATGTGGAGAAATCGTGGTCGGCGATGTGGAGAAATCGTTCGGCGATTTGGAGAAATTGAGTTTGGCGATTTGGAGAAATCATGGTCGGCGATGTGGAGAAATCGTGGTCAGCGATTTGGAGAAATCGTTCGGCGATTTGGAGAAATTGTATTCGGCGTTTTGGAGAAATCGTGTTCGGCGTTTTGGAGAAATCGTGTTCGGCGTTTTGGAGAAATCGTTCGACGATTTGGAGAAATCATGTTCGGCGTTTTTGGAGAATTCGTGATCGGCGTATTTACGGCGATTACATACTGGAGTTCGTTATGTAGTAGCGTACAGCTCGACGACCACAAGTGGTTTTTAATCCATAATAGAGACAAAACGGAGACAAGTTATGGAGACCAAAGTACATTACTGAAAAAATTTGTAGAGTATATATCTGTAGTGTTTCAAGGATAGAAACGTATAAGGTGCTCGATGTGCCACGAGTTCGGAACATCGACTCCACTTAGGTGATAAGAACCTGGTTGAGTAACATCTTTGACGATATAAGGCCCTTTCCAGGGGGAAGAGAGCTTGTGCAAACCATCAGTCTTTTGTTTTCTGCATAGAACAAGATCGCCAACAGCAAATGAACGACCTTTGATGTTTCGGTTGTAGTACCTCCGTAAGCCTTCCAGATATTTAGCTGTATGGACACTTGTGATTAGGCGCTCTTCCTCGGCTCTCTCGACGTCCTCAAACCGAACAGCCTCGGCCTGCTCTTCATCATAGTTTTCACTCTAGGTGCTCGGAAAGTAACATCCGCTGGTAGTATGGCTTCTGAGCCGTACACCAAAAAGTATGGAGTCACACCGGTGTTGCGACTAGCTTGAGTACGCAGTCCCTAGACTATAGCTGGGAGTTCCTTGAGCCATCTGCTCGGGTGCTTTTCTTCTTTCTGATACAGTCGTTTTTAGGGCATCAAGGATCATACCGTTCGCCCGTTCGACTTGACCGTTGGCTCTTGGATGGGCAACAGAAACATATTTGACGGAGATGCAACGGTCTTCGCAGAAGTCCTAGAATTGATGTCCAGTAAACGTAGTTCCGAGATCGGTGATGGTGTTTGGTAAACCAAATCTGTGGATATCTTCAAAGAACTCAACTGCCTTTTTTGCAGTAGCCGAGACGAGCGGTTTATATTCAACCCACTTGGAGAACTTGTCAATGGCGACATAGACGTACCGGAAACCACCTGGTGCTGGCTTAAAAGGCCTGATCATGTTTAGTCCCCAGCATGCAAAGGGCCAGGAAGCTGGGATGGTTTGCAGCTCTTGCGTCGGTACGTGTACTTGCTTAGCGAAGAATTGACATCCTTCACAATGTCGGACTAGATCTTCTACATCAGTGATGGCTGTGGGCCAATAAAAACCTGCTTGGAAAGCCTTGCCGACCAACGTTCTCGAGGCCGCATGGTTGCCGCAGGAACCAGAGTGAATTTCAAGAAGCAGCTTCGCTCCCTTCTCTTGGGTGATGCATTTCTGCAGTATCCCTTCCTTGACACTTTTCCTCATCAAGCTGGCGTCCACCAGCACGTAAAGCTTGCTCCTCCGAACTAGGCGTTCAGTCTTAGTCTTGTCTGCGGGTACCTCGGCGCTGGTGAGGTACTTGATGAATTGCTCCCTCCAATCGGCGACTGGCGAAGGTACCACAAGTACCAACTGCTCGGCAGGGGGAACTTCTTCAACTTCCTTGTCTTCTTTGATGGATGGCGCTAGGAGATCTTGAATAAAAACCCTCGGCGGGATCGCGGCGCGAGAAGAACCGAGCTTGGATAAGTGATCGGCGAGTTGATTTTGGTCACGTACCACGTGGTGATACTCGATACCATAGAATTTTCCTTTAAGCTTTCTGATTTCGACGCAGTAAGCATCCATCTTCTCGCTGGAACAGGACCAGTCTTTGTTGAGCTGATTGATAACCAATGCGGAGTCCCTGTACACCATTAGGCGTTTGACGCCGAGCTCGACGGCTATACGAAGACCTTGGAGACATGCTTCGTATTCCTCGGCGTTATTGGAGACCGGGAAGTGTATCCGAAGAACATAATGTAGCTTATCCTTGGTCGGCGTAATTAACAGAATACCCGCACCAGCACCGTTGATGTTAAGGGCGCTGTCGAAGTACATCACCCAGTGCTCGGGGCAAGCAGCGGCGATGGGCTCTTGGATCTCGATCCATTCAGCGACGAAGTCAGCGAGCGCCTGTGACTTAATGGTAGGTCTGCTTCTGAATTCAATGGAATAGGTGCCGAGCTCAACAGCCCATTTAATGATACGACCATTGGCTTCTTTGTTGCGAAGACTGTCCCCTAAGGGGAACTCAGTGACCACGGTGATCTTGTAGTATTCGAAGTAATGTCGGAGCTTGCGCGACGTAATCATAATTGCATATAACAACTTTTGTACTTGAGGATAACGAGTTTTTGGCTCATTAAGTACTTCACTGATAAAGTAGACCAGACGTTGCACCTTGTAAGCGTGCCAGGCTTCCTTGCGTTCGACGACGATAGCTGTGCTCACGACGCGAGAAGTGGCGGCGATGTATATTAGCAAAGTTTCGTCTGGCCTTGGCACCGTCATGATCGGCGGCTTTGTTAAGAACAACTTGAGTTGCTCGAAAGCTGAATTAGCCTCCTCCGACCAGGAAAAGTGCTCGGAGACCTTGAGGAGCTTGAAGAAAGGTAGTCCTTTTTCGCCGAGGCGTGATATGAAGCGGCTTAAAGCAGCCATGCAACCTGTAAGCTTTTGTATATCCTTGACACACGTTGGCCGTTTTATATTGGTGATGGCGGAGACCTTGTCAGGATTAGGCTCGATGCCTCGAGCACTGACGATGTAGCCCAGCAGTACACCGGATGGAACTCCAAAGATGCACTTTGAAGGGTACAGCTTCCATCGGTATTTGTTCAGATTGGCGAAGGTTTCTTCGAGGTCGGCGATAAGATTGTCGGTTGTCTTGGTTTTGATGACCACGTCATCGATGTAGGCTTCGACGTTGTGGCCGATCTGCTGGTCGAGGCACATCTGAATGGCCCTTTGATAGGTAGCCCCAGCGTTCTTGAGTCCGAAGGACATAGTTTTGTAGCAGTATGCACCGAAAGGTGTAATGAACGACGTCTTTATCTGGTCTTCTTCCTTGAGGGAGATCTAATGATAGCCGGAGTAACAGTCAAGGAAAGAGAGTAGTTCGCAGCCGGCGGTAGAGTCTACAACCTTGTCTATCCGAGGTAAGCCGAAGGGGTCTTTATGGCAAGTGTTTGTTAAGATCAGTATAATCAACGGACATTCTCCATTCTTTATTTTTTTTTCGAACGAGAACAGAGTTTGCTAACCAATCTGGATGATACACTTCTTTTATAAACCCAGTAGCTAAGAGCCGTTTTATTTCTACCCTAATAGCCTCCTTGTCTGGTGCGAATCGGCGGAGTTTCTGCTTGATCGGTTTGGCGGTCGGCGAGACATTCAAGGAGTGCTCGATCTTCTCCCGTGGTACCCCCGGCATGTCTGTAGGTTTCCAAGCAAACACATCGGCGTTGGCACGTAGGAAGGAGACGGGCGCACTTTCCTATTTGGGGTCAAGGTGAGCCCCAATCTTCACGGTCTTGGAGGCGTCATTGAGGCTGAGGCCGACCTTCTTGATTTCCTTGGACTTGGCGGAGGCGCGAGGAAGCTCTAGCTCTGGAATCTCCATGTCATCGGCGGGTACTATCTTGGCTTCGGCGACCACGCTAGCCAGCTAGATGGAGAGGTCGGTGGCTTCGGCGAGAGCGAGACTGTCTCGCAGGCGTAGGCGACGGAAAGGTTGGCCCGTAGAGCCAAGACTCCTGCAGGCGAAGGCATCTTCAACACCAGATACGCGTAGTGCGGTACAACCATGAATTTGGCCAGAGCTGGCCGGGCAAGTATGGCGTGGTAGACGGTGTCGAAGTCGGCGACGTAGAAGTTGATATGCTCGATGCGGTAGTTGCTTGCCGTGCCGAACTGTACTGGTAGGGTGATTTCTCCATGTGGCCTGGATGCCTTTCCAGGTACCACACCCTAGAAGGAGTCCGAGGGTGTGAGATCTGATATCGCGAGGCCCAACTCCCTTAGGGCTCCGGCGAAGAGTAGGTTCAAAGCACTGCCACCATCAACAAGGACTTTTCTGAATAGCACATTCTGGACGGTTGCGTCGAGGACGAGGGGGAAACGCCCTGTATATGGTATGTCTGCCCACTGGTCGGCCCTGCTGAAGATGATGGGGATCTCGGACCATGGGCGATAGCTGGGGTCGGCGGTAGTTTCTTCTGAAGCGACGACGAGCACTCGTCGAGTGGCAAGCTTCCGTTCCCTTTGACTCTCAGTGGAGGTGAGACCCCCGAAGATGGTGGTGACCACCTTATCGTGATCCTGAAAGGCGTTGTTGTTGTTCCCAGGCGGTCGACGACCTCCTATTCCATTGTTGGCGTCATCGTCGAGCCTCTTGTCCTGGAACTCCCTGGTTAGACCAATGCAGTCCTTCATCTTGTGTTTGGCGTTCTTGTGAAGAGGGCACGGGCCGTCGAGTATCTTTTGGTACTGCTCGTCGTAGTTACGCTTGGCACGAGGTTGACTAACGGTGGCGAAGATGTGTTCTGGCCAGCGGCGGTGATTTTGGCCGGCCTATGTCCTCCTGTTCGATCACGGCCGCTATCGTGATGATAGCTGCGGTCGTTGGGACGTCGGTCGTTGTGACATCGGTCGTCGGGGCGATCATCGTATCGGTGAGGTGGTCGCTGAGTGCCTACATCCTCGTTGAAGCGCACCTCGGCTTCCTCTTCATCGGCATACTGGTTGACGGTAGTTATCATTTCACCGATACCGGTCGGTGGCTTACGGTTGAATTTGGAGCGAAGCTCGCGATGGTGGAGTCCTCGGGTAAAGGCGGTGATGACTTCAGCTTCCGTGATGTTGGGGATAGAGTTCCTCATCTCGAAGAAACACCGGATGTAGCTGCGGAGGAGCTCAGATGGCTTCTGGTTGATGCGGCTGAGATCATGCTTCGTGCCGGGTCGAGTACACGTGGTCATATAGTTGTCGGTGAAGACTTTCTTCAACTCTTCCCACGAGCCGATGGAGTCCGGTGCAAGGCTGGTGAACCAGCTCATGGCGGGTGGCGTGAGCATGACGGAGAGATAATTTGCCATGACGCTAGTGTCTCCTCCCGCGGCACGGACGACAGTGGCATAAGCCTACAGCCACTGAGTTGGGTTCATTCTTCCTTCGTAGGGCTCGACCCCGGTGATCTTAAAACCACGAGGCCATCGAAGCGTTCGGAGTGCCCTTGTGAAAGCCGGAGGCCCCTCAGGATTGTCGACACCGTAATCTGCGGCGTTGTGGTCGGGGATAGGCTCGAGGGTTGAGTCCGGGTCGCCGTACTCCCTTTCGTAATCCTGGCGGCGACGTACTTCGTCTTCATGGCGACCAAAGCGACGGTGCTCGATACGTCGCCGCGCATCCCAGAGGTTGCTAAGATGTACTCTAGCATCTTGTTCGACCTCCTGGTTGTGTTGGCGATGGTGTTCGGCGCGATGCCCCCCGGGTTCCCCTTGGAGAGGTAACGACTGGTCGGCGAAACGGCTTTGACTTGGGTGGCGATTGGACCTCGGCGCAGCTGATCGGTGAATTGTGCTCGTAGAGCACGAAGGTCTCTGATCCTCGCGGATCTCATTGACCTGACAGTGAGCCACTTTAAGCATGGCGGCGATCTTGGCGAGCTTGGGCGTTTGAGGGAAACGAGCGAGCTCGTTGGCGGCTACTGCCAAATTGGCGCTTGGAGTCTTGAAGGAGTCGTGGCCGTCGACGCGGAGAAATTCTTCGTCGAGGTCGCGGTAGAGCGGGAGCAGTCTTCCTTGAGAGTCAAGCCGATTATTCCAAGCAGCCTCGGCCCTTGCGATGGCTGCCTCGTTTTCTCGCCGCTGCGCGCGGTTGACATTTCGGTTCTCCCGGGTAGCGCGCTCCTCGGTTTCGCCGTTCTGAGGAGGGCGGTCGATGCTGACGTTGAAGATTGCACCACCCCGGAAGGGTGGAAGGAGAAATTGATCGGAGAAGGTTTCGGTAAGGGTCTCCGTAGAGCCCTGATACAGCCCGGAGTTTCTTCCGGGATGGTCTGGAGGTGCGCCCCAGGGCTCCGGCCTAAGTGTAGCGTGTTGACAGCCGATGGGAGCTGGACGACGATCTGGTCGGCGAGTTTGCCCCTTAGGGCGTGCTGGTAAGCAGCGGTGGTGTTGGAGAATCCAAAGGGTAGGGCCATAGCCCTTGCAGTTTCCCGAGCACCCTCCGATAGATCTGGATCGAAGGGTGGTCGGCGCTGAACCAGAGTGTCTAGTGCTGATTCGGTGATGGAGAGACAATCGGTGAGCTTCAGTCCGACCTGATCGATGGATTCGATCAGATCGTCGTTGTTGATCGGCCTCCTCTGGTAGCGAGGAAGCGGACGGCGAGTTGTTGCTGAAAGAGACCTCGGAATCGCCTCCGAGATCGGATCTGCAGTTGCAGGTGCTGGGGTGGCCGGTGCAGAAACGATCTGCTCCGGCTCGAGGAGCTCTCCGACTCCGTCAGCGTTGATGAACCACGAGATGGATCCGACCGTGAAGATCTGGCCGGGCTATGGAAGGGACGAAGAGCCTGCGGAAAAAGCCATCTTGTTCGACAAGGAAACAGCACGCACTCCCCTACCTGGCGCGCCAACTGTCGACAGAATATCGTCGGCAGTCCTCCGAGGGGTATCCCACGAAGGTAGATTGATCGGTAGAGGAGCGCGAGATCAAGAACAAGAATGCAACAGAGACACATGAGTTAGACAGGTTCAGGCCGTCAGGATGACGTAATACCCTACTCCTGTGGTCTGTTGGTTTGTATTAGCTATCGTATGATATACCGTGATTTTAGAGGGGGTCCCTGCCCGCCTTATATAGTCCGGGAGGCAGGGTTACAAGTCGGTTAGATCTAAGAGATAACCAGAAAGTAATAACTGATTACAGAAATCTTGGGATCATACATATCCTAACAGATCTCATATTATCTTCAGGATATCTTCCCGATGTCTTACGGAAGGCGCCGAGCAGAGTCGTGCCTCGTAAGGCTTCTTCTTGTGGGCTGGGTCACCCCTAGGGGCGCAGCCCATGTGGTCTGCCGTGGGTATCCGGGGCCGTACACCCCACAGTTGGTGAATTAGCTCTTTTTAATTTCTTGGTACTTGCAATGCAACCAATATACACTACATGACTTCCGTTGCGTTACTCCATCCGTTCCAAATTGTAGGTCGTTTTGGCATTTTTAGATAAACAACTTTTATTATGTATCTAGACATATTGTGGTTCTCTAAGAATGTTGATCTATTCGGACTCATGACTCCGGAGTTGTGCTAAAGGTGACTTGATTGCGACCCTGACGGTGGAAGCAGGGTTTGTGTTTAGGAATACCCCTCTAGCTAGATAGGAATCGATTCGAATCGCTGTCTCTCCCGGATAGTGAGAACTTGACTGAGCAGCAGCAACGTAGATTCAATTAATTTAACGATATGGTTAAATGGATGATGATGATAATGTTGCCACGATTTATACTTGCTATGGTTATTAATGTTTGCATCTTAATCAAATGATTGCTTAGTACAGGTGCTAATATAGATGACAGGTTAATGGCTAAAAGTCACTGCTAGCTCAGGTGAAGAGTTGATCGTTATTACTTATGCTTTTCCGCAAAAAGGAAGTGTCAGCCAGATCCACTAAATTAAGCTATGCATGATCCTTGGTGTCATTTGTTTTGGTTTCCGATAGGTAAGTCTAGCTGAGTACATTCTTGTACTCAGGGTTTATTCCTTCTTGTTGCAGATGACCTTCTTTATCAGGGCTTCTGTAAGTATTGTCTCCACCTGGCGGGTGACAAAGACTAGATCACGGGCATGATCTCTGTTTATCTTATCTGAATGCTTTTGTGGGATGTGATCAGCAAGCTGGTACTTGTATTTGAACTCGTGTGTGTGAGTTAAACTATTTGCTTCCGTTACTTTACAAGACTTGGTTTGTAATAACTATGACTCTGAGGTGTTGTAATCTATCTACAAACTGTTTGTGAAATGTTGTAACGTGTGATATGTTATGTTGAATTACTGTGATCTTGGTTGTATGCAAGTTGGTTTGAAATCCTTCGTGGTTTCAGTTGACTACCGGGTTTATATGGGCTCAAGTGCGAGAATTTGATCGTTTCAGTGATTGTTTTTGTACTTGTACTCTTATAAATTGGTCGGTTCTGCGACATCGAGCACGGACGCGATCCCTACATCGAGGCTCTCCCACTCCATGCTCTCTGCGGTGTCATCAAGGGTAAAAAGTGTCGACACTGGATCCTACGGATCCACCCACTAGAGCAGGGGCTCACCCCGCACGGGTGAGCTGCTACCAACCAACGTCAGGGTGACTCCCCACCAGCCCCAAGCGCCACTGACTCCTCTTGCCGTGACGTCCCCACTAGGACGCCCCCTCCACTGATGGAAGGGGTCAGCGGTGCGGATGCGAACCTCTCTCCCAGCACCATGCCAGGCGCCGTCGCTTGGGCCACTGATGGCATGGGTGCCTATGCCTCAAGCGATGTTGTGGTTGCGCCCAGCTATGACCCATCTATCACAGCCGCTGCCACTTCCACCTACATCGGTGGGGTCACGACCGGCTACATCACGCCCACCACATTCGGTGCCATGAGCGCGGTCAGTAGCCCCATTTGACCCACAGTTGGCAGCGGTATCACGACCGTCACCGGCTGCTCCGCAACCTCTGGAGGCGCCCCTTGAACACCCATGTCTGCCTGTCCCGCTGAGGGCACATGCGCCATCGTGGGTGGTGCCTGACCGACCGGCGATGCAGTCACACTGACGCCGCACCAGCTCGAAATGGGCACGACACCAACCGATGGTTGCCGCCCCGATTGGAGGGTGATGCTCTTCTTCGGTGCTAGCACCAAAGGATTCCATTGCCTGCCGATGCTACAAGGGACGAAAAACATAAGTCACGATGAAATTCGACTAAAACAGGAAAAAACAGAGGAATTGATAACTCACCTCAGCGCCATCGGGCGGCAGATGCGTTTGGGGGATGAACCCCCCGGCCTTTGCTCCGCCTCATTGGAATGAGGCCATTTTGAGCCCGCCCCTGCTCCTAGGCAGAGGGGCTCACCCCTGTTAGCTCCTAGGGCACATTAGCAGAACGCCCCACTCCCCTTAGCTCTTGGGACGCGACGGCGGAGCCACCCGCCTCCGCTGGCACCTCAGGCGCGATGGCAGAGCTGCCCACCTCTGTTGGCTCCTAGGGCAGGACAACGGTATGTCCCGCCTTTGTTGGTTCTTAGGGGGCATCATTGGAATGGCCTACCTCCACTGGCTCCCTAGATGTACCATCCCCTCCATGGAACGGGAAGGGTCCCCATGCCTGTAAGGACGAACCGATGCCTGTCAGTGCATCCTCGTTCTCTAGGTTGTACCCTCTCCTCCATGGAACGATGTTCCCTCGGCGAGTGCCGTTCCATCAAACGACGCCCCAGACGCCATTGCGTATAGCGGGAGCACGCGCATCATCAATGGCACCACCCTCCTCGTGTGGTAAGCCCCGATGACGCCCGACCCTTTTAGGCCATTCTCTTTCAGGATGTGGATGGCGACGATGTGGTCTTAGATCTTCTTCTTGTTCTTCTTTGGGATGCCCCACTTCTTCCACTGCTCTAGGGCCTCTTCGATCGGGTGCCTGGTGAATTCCGGTAGAGGGGTGGCGGTATTATTCTTGAGGTAGAACCACTACGAGTGCCACCCCTTATTGGACATCGAGAGCCACATGGATGGGTACTCGCCGACCTGATTGTTTCGAAGTTGGATGCCGGTGCACCCCATCGGCATGTGTAGCTCCTGCCTACCACCCTTCTCCCTCTTCTTCTAGAGGTTGATGACGAAGAAATGCCTCCACAAGTTGAAGTGGGGGCTGATCCCCAAGAATCCTTCGCACAGCGTGATGAACGTCGCCATGTGCTGGATCCTATTAGGATTGAGATGCTGATGTAGACTAGGCTCGATCTTCTGAAAGATATGATGGCGTCGATTGGTGGAGACTCGACGTTCATAATCTAGGCTTCGAACCAAGACTGATTCAGACCCCTACAACCATTACACCACTGCTCCATTGGTTATCAACCACGCGAACGCGATTGACCTCGCTGAGAAGGCTTTCCTGCAAACGAATCGAGAACACAAGCAAGAACGGGATGAACGCAATCTGAAATTGCAAATAAATACGAGGCTTATGAAAATAAGGAGTTCAAGTCTTTATTCAAAAGGACTAATTGCCACAGGCGAACAAGATCAAGAACTGGGGCCCTGGTTCACAGCAAGCGGCCTTGGCGGCGACAGTTGCAGCAAAACAACATCTATTTTATGAGGAAATCAAGAACTAAACAAAACCCAAACCCTAAGTAGAGTGACGGCTGCTATTTATAGAGTCTTGGGTGTCACCCCCCTGGACGCGCCCCCTAATGGGCCCAAACATGATACACGGTTCAACGGACCAAAAGACGGTGTTGTAGCACCCTAACAGATTCTAGACACGGACTTGTTTCGACGATTTCCGTTGATTTCGAAGGTCTTTTGACATGAAACCACTTGGATTGGCTTCCTTATCAAATTAGCTTTCCAACCATATGTGGATCGTCGAAAACAGAGTCCAGATGCGTCTTGGGTGACCAGTTTAAGGCAGACTGGTCCTGGAGCCCGAGATGGGCTCCAACTTCAGTTGGACTGGGCCTCCACCATGAGAAAGATGAATTGGACACCCATGCTGGTCCTCCTCCTTTCCTTGGCTTGTATGTGATGAAGAAGTGATGTCCTCATCAGATGCTACAGCTCAATCTTGTAGAAGTGCAGTAGCCCCCGGAGGAATTTGTGGACGGGGGTCATGAGCCCATGCTTGTGGAAGTGGGCGAACGACACCACGTAGCCATCGGGTGGTGACAGTGAATCCTTGTCGCCAGGCAGCAACCACTCCTTAGTCGAGGTCCACGCGTGGAGAAGACCGTGATGGACGAGGCCCTCCATGCGCTGGAGGGTGATGTCAGAACAACACCACGGATCCATTGGAGGTGCGGATGAGGCCCTCCATGCGCTGGATGGATGTGAGCTCAATGGTGACGGAGATGTAGAGGCAGAAAACCTAAGCATTGGCGGCGGCAGCGTGGCTGTGGAGGTAAGGATGCAGGCGAGCATATGAAACACGGAGGGCTAACCCTTTGGTTTTATAGGGGCGATGGGTACGAGGAAACCAACCGCCCATCTAGATCTCTACGCCTGCCATGACCTATCACCACGTCTTGTCGCAGGGTGTGCGCACACAACCTATGGCCGTCCCCTTGAAAAATGTGCCGGACATTTTGCCTCCCCGAACGGGCCACGACCCATCACATGTAAGAGGGATATGGAGCTAAAAACGCTCCTACGGCCCATCTAGGCCCAGGAGTTCGAAGGTGGGCCCACCGTCGGGTTCAACAACCGCTTTAGGCACCTTTAGAGTGAGGGGTGGGAAGGGATAGACCCGCTAGCAGCCAGTACTCGAGCGCACAAGCGTCGCGGGCATCTCGGTCCACGTTCAAGTCTCGGCCAGATATGATCCATGGTTTTTCCTCGAAGAAAGGCAGAGAGCCCTCGGGACCGGTCGAACGAACCCGAGAACTATATGGAATGACCGCTGAGAATCTAGAGTCGGTCATTAGCTAACCCAAGCTGGACCCCCACAAATAGGATGTCGGGGCCCCACTCGGACTAGCCCGTTAATAGCTCACCGAGCACCATGATTCGTCCATAGAGAAAAATCATGGCACGGCTCAACCCCTCCATTTTTATCGAAAAAAACGCTTGAGGAAAGACAATCACAAAGAAGAGCCGACCCCTGATCGAACCCCTGCTACGGGCAGGGGCTCAAGGAAAGTTGGACTCGTAAAGAGACTGAACGCGCGGTCATAGAACGACAGACCCCTATAGGGGTTGGAATCAGGAAAGACCTTTTCCAACCCACCAAATCTCACAGCTATACCTTCTAGGGGTCTGATCATGACGAAAGGGAATCGTCGTCCCTAGGACACGCCGTGGGCGACAAAAGAAGGCCAAGGCCCTTAGAGTCATCCTGTTTAGAAAAGCCTTCAAAGGAGTATTCTACTCCTCCGTAGGCACGGGGGCTACTGTCAAGAACCAATACTAGGGTATCCGAAGAGGAGGAGCTAATGGTCATCCACATTGATTCATCCGAGCAGTCAAGAGCGTGACTACTGCTCCAACTGACCCTAGGTGCACAGGCTCCGTCTCGCCCGACCACGAGGCTACGGGCTCTACCTCACCCGACCCCGAGGCCACGGGCTTCGCCTCGCCCGACCCTTGGGTTTGTACTCTATCTCGCCTGACCCCTCGGGTGCGGGCTCCATCTCGCTCGACGGGGATTCATACCGCCGCCAACCACTCTAGGTCCAAGCGTATGGGCCTGGGTCAAAACTCTAACACCAAGGAAGAGACCGACACGCCCCCGATGTAATCCGAGGCCATGATGGGCCATACCTGAGGATTCACATCAAGAACAATGTCGGACATGTCGGTGCTGTTCTGCCTAACCCTCGTACGAACACTGACAGGCGCATTAGTTCACCATGATGCCCGTCGGGATGGAATGGGATGCCATGACCAGCAAATGACGCCTGCGCATGGTGCTAGTGATGAATAGGGCTGCGACGTGGAGCCATCCCTGTTGACATCTACAGGGTCGCACGGGACCCGCATGAAGGAGAATAAGGACCCAGTGATCCTGAAAGCCTTCCTCTATCGGGTTCTTCTTATTTTCCTCCACTGTAACTCGCGCTTTCCCTTGGCCTATAAAAGGGAAAGCAGGGTGCCCTATGAGAGGAGGGCCAGATCCGCACAAGACCTAGACCACGAGATAGAAAACACAAGAACACAACATGAACACACGGCTGAGCAGCGTTCGAGCTCTCAACACCCGTTCACTCCTTTCATCAGAGACTTGGGATCCTTTCCCTCTCTCGCCCGTTTGTAACTCCTACTGCAAACCAAGTGTCGGTAACATGAGCAGCAGCAAACTAGACGTAGGGATGTTCTGCCCGAACCAGTATAATCCCTTATGTCCTCCGAGCACACCATCCGAGCCAGACACGCAAATACAAATTTACTTGTTGGTGGTCCCAAAACACCAACACCCCTCCATCCCTGTCACATCGGATGCTTGGACACATGCATGGAGTAGACCCGAAGTTAAGGTTCTTGTTCTAAAAAAGCCCACCAGGCCAGCCCAACTAATGCTGCGTTTGTTTCTCCCTCATAAACTTTAGTCCCTATCACATTCGATGTTTGGACACATGCATGGACTCATGGAGTATTAAATATAGACTAATTCCGAAACTAAATATACATATTAAGACTAATTACAAGACAATTTTTTAAGACTAATTAGTTCATGATTTGACAATATGGTACTACAGTAACATGTAGTAATGCCATATTAATTAGGCTTATCAAATTCGTCTCGTACTATCTAAATACTCGACGTGACCCTAAACTTTAGTCCCTACATTCAAACAGGGCCTGTTCATTTATTCTAATCCAAGTGGATGGAAGGGGGATCAAAGGGGATTTTAAATTGTAGGGGATCAAATCCCTTCCAATCCCCATGGATTGAGGATGAAACGAACGTGCCCTTAAGGTTGCAACCCTATAGGTGTATTAACCAAGAGGCTTTTACCTGTGTGTCATTATAAAAGTTTGTAATTACCCATAAGCCATTAAAAAGTTTTGAGCGGTCACATGTGCCATTAGTCGAAATTCTTTTGTCCTCCACGCCATTCCATCCACATTGGATGCTGTGTCAAACTAAGCTACAAAAAAACTTAAATACCCTCAGACTATAGAAGCGAGCTAAAATTTCATTTTCCTCCTATGCCACTCGCTGGATGAGTGTTTTGGCGCCAAATTGATGATGGAGCAGGAGAGCGTTCGGTTGGACGAGGAGTGTCATGCCCATCATCCTCGAAAGCGAGTACCTGTACTACCTGATAAAAAATGAAAACTGCATAGAACTTTTGCATAAGACATCACAACAAAAAATTATAGCTAAGGGACAAGATACATCACAATAATATTTTTTTAGTCTTTACTTATATAGTGTTAGCAGGAACTTGCATTGCATGTACGAAGCATATATATATTATTATATTTCTCAAAATACGTAATGGAGCTCGAACTCATTTAAGAAAGAGAGCCCACCAGACAGGCGGGCACTATACATGGCGTCGTCTATATTTATCTACGGGGTTTGTTGACCACAGACTAACAATACAAGAACCTAGCTAGTAACCAGAATGTATAAGCATTCACGTATTTGCCCTATAAAGAAAAGAGGCAAGATGCATGAACTAATCGCCTACGTACGTGAGGTGTGCCACAAGAAACAGGCTAGCAAGTTGCATGTGTGTATCATGTACGTATATATAGGTATGCGACAAGCTAATAGAAGTATGTACACGTATATGTAAGTAGCAGCAGTAAGCTTCTTCGGTAACCAGGAAGGCGTACGTGCACCTGTGCAAGCCGGCTAGCCGGCCGTAGAGACGACGCATTCGTCAACTTCTTCATCATCAATGCAACAACTCCTTAAATTCAAAAAAATGCAACTGCTCCTTCGCCCATAACGCCCGAAGCGTCCATGGATCATCGAACGCGTCGCGTTATGTGACGAAAAGGAGCCGAGTCTGCGACGACCAAAGCCGCATCTAGAGGGCAGCTAGCGCTGCACAGGCTGACGAGAAGGGGCACTAACAGGCACCGCGCCGCCTGCTATGAAGGAGGTGCCGCTGCGAGTGTGGAATACGTGAAACTAGCATCCATATGGCGCCGAGATCGAAGTCGCTGGCCGAAAGCAGCACCATCAGTGGCATGTGCGCACCGTGGCGGTGAAGCAGCCGAGGCTGCGCAGCGTGCAGAAGCGGCCGTGGCCGTGGGGCTCCCGCTCTCCGCATCCTTGAAGATGGCATGCCGCCCCGTCAGTGACTCTAGCATCGGTGCATCACCACCCCGACGAACGCGATCCAAGCCTTGGACAGGCGCCTACTTGATGACGATGCCGGCGGCGGAGGCTGACGATGGGGGTAGGAAAGGGTGTCCTAGGCGAATCGTCACTGATGCGTCGTACATCCCACCGGAGCGCTCGCAGAACTACTGCGACTGCACCATGAAGCCGCATCTGCGCGTGCGCCAGGTGCTGTCGTCGCGGACGCAGACGCCGGGGCTCGTCCTCTCGACAAAGGCACTGACGCAGCCACGGAGGTCCTGCGGCACCACGGTAAAGGCGTTCTACGAACAGGAGCCCGAGCAGAGCACGACGTCGGAGCCGAGGACGACGCGGGCGCCTCCCCGCGGCGAGGTACGGTGCGGTCATGGGAGCCGGTGTCGACGCGGAGTTGTTGTCCGGTGAAGCCATGGAAGAAGACGACCTTAAAGCCACACGCCCGCACCGCCCTACGCGACTTGGCCACCCGCTGCAGAGGAGCCGTAGGGCTCTGCAGCTGCCGCTCCCGATGAGGGCCCGTAGAGGATAGGGTTGCCGGCTGGAAACAAGATGGGGGCATTATGGACATTTTAACTAACTGGACCCACATGTTAGGATGGTCAAACCGTTAAAAACTAACATAATATGACAGAAGTGGCATCAAGGATAAAAATATTTCGACCAATGACACTTATGACCGCTCAAACTTTTTAATTACTTATAATAATTATGAACTTTTATAATGGCACACATCTAAATACCTTATCAATCAGCCTGTTCAGTTAGCTGGTTCATATTGTTGCTGGTTCGTAAAAAAATACTACTAACTGATTTGTGTGAGAGAAAAATACTACAATTTATGATTTTCCTCCCCTCTTCCCAGTCCCGTGCCGCCGCACGCCCGCTGCCCGCACCGCCGCACCACGCAGGCTGCCAGGCGCGCACGGCACACCGACCACCGAGCCCTGGCGGCCTGGCCCCTGCTGCTGCATCGCGCTCGCGCATTCCCTGCCCCGCGGAGCCCCTGACGAGTGACGACGAGTCGAGGACGCGGCGAGCCCCGGTCCGCCGCCACCCCTGCTGCCCCTGCCCTCCGCCGCCCCTGACGAGGAGTCGAGGACGCGGCGAGCCCCGGTCCACCGCCGCCCCTGCTGCCCCTGCCCTCCGCCGCCCCTGACGAGGAGTCGAGGACGCGGCTGCTGGATCCTCTGTCGTCTGCGGTCTGGCCCTGAAGAGGACGAGAGGACGCGCCGAGCCGCCGACGGATTCGCCCCAAGCACCCAACGGCCAACCCAAACTCCGGTCTCCACGGTCACGGATCCAATTCCAAGGTGAGAGCGAGACACACTGGTCTGTATGTGAATGTATGTGAATACTGAGTATTGGTGTTTTTTCTTTCAGAAAGGGGAAAATGTCTACTCCTGGTACATCTTCGTCTGCTGGATCTCAAGCTGCAGCTGCTGGTGCATCTTCGGCTGCTGGATCTCAAGTGCAAGCTGCCGACGACGTGCGCGAGCTCCTCCTCTCTACCACAGCCGACGCCTCTGACCCGTCCACGCCCCTCTCAGCGCCCGACCTCCGCCTCCTCATCGACCGCCTACGCCTCCGCTCCGACCGCCTGCACGCCTCGGCCCTCTCCTTCGCTGCCTCTAACCGCGGGGCCCTTGCCAACGCGCTCCTCCGCACAGCCTCTGCCGCCGAATCCTCCGCCTCCTTCAAGTCTTCCCTCGACTCCGCGCTTGCCCCGCTCGCCTCCTCGCCCGACCTCTCCGACCTCAGGGCCCTTGCCGACCGCCTCCTCGCCGCCCGCCGCGAGCTCGCCGAGCGACAGGAGCACCTCGCTGCTGCCTCCACAATTGCTTCGCTCGCCGCCCGCCTCCGCGAGGCCCGTGCCGCAGCAAGCCCCCTTGACAGGGCCACTGCCGTCGCTGAACTCAAGACCTTCCTGATCGATCCTGACAGATCTGGATCTGGTCAAGACGACCCGGTCGTATTTGGGCTCCTCAGGAGCGACTGGGAGCAACTTGTAGACGAGGTGATGAGGAAATTCCGCTTTAGAATGATTCAGCTTATGTCAGGGTTTGCATTTGTGTTAATCGTTGTTGTTGGGTTGTGGTTATGATGGTGATACAGCTGCAAGTGGGGCTTGGGAAGAATGTGGAGGAGTGTGTGGAATTTGCGCCAGAGGGAGGTAAGGTGGTGGTGAGGGCTACTCCGAGAGGTCACTCCGGTGGAAGTCATGGTGTTGAGCTTCCTGTTGCCCTGCAGGCATTGGAGGTGAGTTTTACTGAGAAAATTCAGTTGGTACTTCTGCATCATGGGTTGACTGCTCCAGTAAGTTTGATCATAACCCTAACTTGTAAACAAAATATGCAATTGGTAATGGAACTTAGTTGGGAGCTTTTGATGGACATTGAATGGAACATAAGCTGTACATAGTTTAAGCTGCATTGCCGTAGAAATATTGAATACAATTGTTGTTAAAGATAGCTGTTGTCAAGGATTGTGGGCTGTTGTGTTGGACATTTAAGACACTGATCTACACCCTGTTCGCTTGATCGTATCAGCCATGCTTATCAGCCATGATACAGTGTTTTTCTCTTACAACAAAACAGCATCAGCTGGCTTATAGGCCACAGAAATGATCAAGCGAATAGGGTGCTAATCCTTCAGCGGCTAAAATTGCGACAACTTTGGGAAAAAAAAAGATATCTACGTCACTAGAAGCTCCACCAGGCACTACCTCCCTGAGTTCATATGCTATCTTCTTTTGATATGTTGTGTAGTGCGGACTAGATTGAAACTGAAAATACCTTTTGTTTTAGAGCCTTTTACGCCAGTGCCATTAAAAAAGATGGCATAATCGTCAATGCCCCTACAAAGTTGGGTCTATCACTGCCGTCCCTGGGTTTGGAAACTTCTTTCGCCCAAGCCATTTCATCGCCTCTCCGCTTGTTTTTCGCCGTTTGGGAGGCCTGACATGTGGGGTCGGGCATGGGAAATGACCCAGTTGCCCATGGGTATAGAGACAAAACAGGTCTCCGTTTTACGCCAGAACCGCCCCGAGCCGCGGCCCTTCACCGGCGACGCCAGCACCGCCCCTAGCCGCGGTCCGAATCTAGGGTTCCCCTCTCCCGCCGCCGCCGGCCGGATCGCGCCCAGAGGAGCCTCCGCGATGCTGCCGTGCGCGAGGTCGGTGCTGCAGAGGAGGGGGCTGGCGTCTTCCGTCCTGCGAAGGTGCGGCGGGGAGGGCGAGTGCTCCACTGGCGCGGGGGAGCTGGTGGCCAATGCCAGGTGTTCGAGCACGCTGGCCGCGCTCGGCGGCGGCGGGCGCGTGCTCGAGCGCGGCGGCCAGTGGGCATATCCGCAGACCAGCGTCATTGGTGCGGGGTGGATGGCGCGCACGCAGACCAGGTGTTTCCTCGGGTGCGGCGACGGGGAGGAGGGGGGCGTGCTCTCCAAGGTCTACGAGGAGAGGCGCGTGATGGGGTATGCGGTCAATCGAGAGTTGCCTTATGGTTGTTCTGGAAATTGATTTATCATAATGTGGGAATCGTTGGTGATTGTGGTGTTGTTGTGATTGCTTTGGTGAGCTCAGGTACTCGCCAGAGCAGATGTTTGCTGTTGTCGTGGCAGTGGACCTCTACGAGGACTTTGTGCCGTGGTGCCAGCGTTCCAGGATTATTAGGCGGCATGAGGATGGCTCATTTGATGCTGAGCTCGAGATTGGATTCAAGTTCCTTGTTGAAAGCTATGTCTCCCACGTGGAGATGGAGAAACCCAGGTATATCAAGGTGAGGAACTGAGGATTGTGAACTGAGCTCGAGATTGGATTCACTCCAAAGAAGGTTGCTACTTCCACTCCACAGGGTGCTTCAGACATGGTGAGTGTTGAGAGAAGTGAGTGGTGAAGAAATGGTGAGTGTTGAGAGAAGTGAGTGGTGAAGAAATGAGGAGTGCACTGCCTAGGGGAGCCAGGGTCATTTTGGCGCCAAAGCCAACAAGATTGGCGCCAAAACCCACCTGAATGGCGCCAAGAGGCTAGGTCCTGGGAGTGGCATAGAAGAAATACACAAGTTTTCAGTCATCCTCTTACTCCCCAGTGGCATTCAAGTCTTTTTCCACCTCCGTTACCCACCGTTAGTAGCTACAATGGACGGAATGGCTTGGGCGAAAGAAGTTTCCAAACCCAGGGACGACAGTGATAGACCCAACTTTGTAGGGCCATTGACGATTAGGCCATCTTTTTTAATGGCACTGGCGTAAAAGGCTCTTTGTTTTAGCCTTGGTGTGGGAACTAAGGAGGTAAATGAAATGGCCATCCACCATCCTACCCATGTTTAATCCTCTATATAAAGTAGCCATTTATTATGCCAAAGGCACACACTCACTCTCCCTCATGCTAGTCAATGAAGGAATTAAGGAGGTGTAAGATTGGAAAAAAAATGAGTCAAATTTACTTCAGAATTGTACAACAAGTATTTTGAAGATAGTAGAAGAGGCTAAAACAACAAGTATTTTGAACTGGAATGAGTAGATGGCAGGGCGATGTTGTGCACCTTGGTGGGGTAGCCTCTGGAGAAGGCGGTGTCATTGCTAGGTTGGGTAGACCTATGTGGCTCAGAGATCAAGAAGGATCTAAATATCAAATCCAAGTTAGGCATTTATTGATAATTTTCTCTCCTGTAAACAGAGAGGAGTTTCCTGACAACAAGCAAGCAATTGATGGAAGCATATATCCTTAAATGCAACTAATTCCTATTTATGCCTTACTTCTGTATCTCTAAGGTCGCTTACTTAGGGGCCAGACTATAGACGCGTCCTTCTAGGCTTTTTCTGAGATGGCAGGTGCTGCCATGGGCACCTTGCATAAGTGTTGACCCCATATTACATGATAACATTGTACTCCAAATGTATGACCTTTTCATTTCTTTGTTTTGCAGACTATTGATGCCCTAGGCTATGGGATGGCAAAAATTGCAGACAAGATGATGAAACATATTCTGGTTCCAGCAATCAGTAACATACAGGTGTCAGTGATTGAGGAAGGTGGTCCAGAACACTCTGTATCAGTCTTGAGTGTAGCCCCTTCTGAGGAAATAAAAGTAAGCCTTTCATGGTGTTTCCTGATTTCTAAAGAAAATTGTTTGTCAATACATTTATTCTAAGTAATAACTTTCTGTTTTCAAGGGCTACCTTGACCCAGTTTGTTATCAGCTGTGTGCCTTTGCCATAGTTTTTCAAGACATTACTATATATGTGCTGAATGTGTATCTTCATTTTAAGAAACAACTCAACTGGTAAATATTATATTTTGTTTTAGCAATATTGTGCAGGGGAATTAGATATTTGTTCATCTGGAACGCAAGCCGAAATTAGTTTTATTTCCTGATTACTTTCTGCAGATTAAGTAATCTTGCTTCTTGTTTGCCTTATGCAACTGGTTTTTACTGTTAAAGGACAATAAAGATGGTTCAAATCTGTACTCAAGAATAATTGATGTCATCAAGTTTGTGTGCAAATTCATTTGCATGGAAAATAGCAAGTGGGTTCAGTCTTTTGCAAAGTTAACCTGGCCAAGAATTTCTGATCTGGTTATCACACACTTTCTCTCCAAGGTACCGTTCTTCCTGATTTATCTGAGGAAGGGAAGTCTCAAGAACTATCATTGTGAATTATGATTATCTTTTCTATCTGTAATGCGAGACAAAAACTATTTGTATCTTAACTTGCATTATCTTCACCAAGCATCTACTGCTGCTAGAACATATGGGGCTTTCCAGCAAGTATAGTTTCTTTGTTTACTGTTAATTGAGCTGCCAATCTTTCTTTTGCTATATAAACTAATCCTTTGATTGGTTCAACTACAACGATATGATTTGAATTTGATTTGATTTGCAGCCATCGGCCTGTGAATGCTTCTAATAGCTGTAGTGAGCAGTATGTGATGTTACAAAATACGTATATAAAATCACTAAAGTACATGTTATTATAACCCTCTATTTTGGTTATAGTATCATACTTTCCACCAATTGAACACTTGAGTCCTACAATAAGAAGAATCATATTTGATAGAAAAAGGAACAGTGACCTAAACTTAGTCACTATCCTTACAAACTACAAGCAACTTTGGGATTCGATGAGCTTCCTATTTTCAGTTTTCTACTTTTCTTGTTTGTAGACATTTTCATGATATAATTCTATAAGTACACTCTATAGACTATAATGATCTAGTGAAGTTAGTTTTGTTGATTATATTCTCATTAATTGGACTTCCTCTGTCCTGAAAAGAATGCCATTCTAGCATAATACCGAGTCAAACCATTTTGGCTTGACCAAGTCTATACAAACAAGTATCAATATTTTTGATACCAAATAAGTGTCATTAGATTATTACCTATTTGATGTCATAAATATTGATACTATTTTCTGTAAACTTGGTCAAACTTTAGATAGTTTGACTAAGGACAAACTTTAGATATGAGTTTTCTTAATATGGCGAGTTTTCGGGAGTAGGCTCTGCCCTCCCTTGTACTTTCTCTCTTTGCTTAATGAAATGACATGCAGCTCTCATGCACCGCTCGAGAAAGACCCCTTATAATTGCATCCTTTTCAGGACAGAGGTAGTATCTACTATCTACCAACCTAGCTATCGTTCGGTTCAGAAAATATATATATGTAGAATAACTAGAAAATGCGTTATCCCTCTAATTCACACATTGTATTATCAAACTTACCACCAAATGAAAACTTGGGTCATACTCCCTCCGTTCCTTAATATAAGCCATATAATTTTTAGCACCAATATTAACGCACGGCTTGGGGAAGGATGTGAGACCGAGAAAAAAAAGGAAAATCAGGCCATCTTCTCTCTCCCAATCAGATTGCTTCCTAAATCTAAGGGATTGGTTGAGGCATGTGCTATGTACGGTGGGAAGGTTTCTAAACTAATCGGCGTGGGAGCTGATACGTACCTATATTTTGGAATTTTCTTTAGAAATCTATATGGCTTATATTAAGGAACGGAGGGAGTATATCTTTGTAGTTCCATGAAGGGAAGAATCGAATTTTGTTGAAAAAGAACAGAGTGATATGAGCTAACTTACAAACTGTCCTTATTAGCCACAAGAAACTTAGGGTTCTATGAACTTCCTCATTTAAGTTCTCTTGTCCGTAGACATTTGCATTGCCAGTCGGCAGTTGCTGTTTCAGGTATTTTTTGGCTGATGCTTTAATTATGTGTTTTCAGGCTGTACCCAATGAGGCATCCAAGCTAATTGAGTTCCAAGATGTCGTGCGAAGTACAGCTGAATTCGAGAACAAACTTAGGAGCATGATGTTTATTTCGCCTGATAGAAAGGATGGCAAGTTGACCCAATTTGTTGATGATGTTGAAGTTCATTTTGCTGTACGGAAGAGAAGTGAAATCTTGGTGAAAGCAAGGAACATTCTTGTACAATATGATTATGATAGTCGTCTGGTGAGTGTAACCCAAGAGTTTCCATGTACAATGTGGGTTCATTTCTTCCATACTTATAAAGAGGCTTGTTATTGCAGGAATCTGGTGACCAAGGTGATTCTGTTGTTGATCTACTTTTTCAGCCAGAGAAGTGTTTTACATCTAAATCGGCACTTCTAGTAATGAAATTGGTTCATGGAGCCCTCAAGGTATGCCTGGCGCTACATTCTTATGTTTTTTTTTGTGTGTTCTACTCATCCATCGTCACAGTTTCACAGATGAGAACTACTGTTCTGTTCATCATGGCATGCATTCTTCCCATAGTTGCAAGCATTGACTATTGCATGCGAATGCACCATTCCACTTTTTTAGTGTTCGTGAGCTGTAAATTCCTATTGGATGAGGATTTGATGCACATCCATTTTCTTGTTGAATAACCAGAGCAGGATGCATCTTTGTCATCAGCAAGAGTAGCTAAGGAGTTCTGCTTTGCTGCTAGGGATGTTTTGCTCCTTTATAAGGCTATTGTGCCAGTTCAGGTTCGTGTATGTACTAACTTTGAATGATAGTTTTAGGTTTCCACATTATACCATGGTTGTACTCAAAGCAAATCACACTGTATTCTAGCTTCAGTTCTATCTTTTTTAGCACTATTATTGTTTCATAGTAATTGACCTTTGTCAATTTTTTTTTCTGAAGCTAGAGAAGCAATTTGATAGCTTAAGTCAAGTGGCTGCTATTGTTCACAATGATTTCTATCATTTGTCCCAAGAAATTCTGGGCCTTGCATTTCAGGTGTGCATGCCCAACTTGTTGCTGCTTGTATCATTATTGATCTTGAGTTTTGCTTGAGTATGTTAGTGTGTTCTTGCTAAAAAATGCAGATATGTAATAAACTATTTATTCTTTATCTTCCATGTATTAAATTATGTTATACTGTTATCCTATACTTTATATAGTCATTGAAATTCGTTTCATTTTGGGTTTGATACTAGGGAAGGCCTTAGGATTTGCACTGGAGGAAGCCCTGTTTGTTTCAGTCGGATATTGGTGGTTTTAGCTTTTATAATCCCTATATGAAACAAACAGCCAGCTTCTGACCCTAGATTCCAGAATACAGGAATTTTACTGGATTGTAGCACACCTGATCGTCCGTTCCACTCCCCTTCCTGTGTTACCACCTCGCTTCCTGCAGCCAACACCAATAAAATTTCTTATCTGCCATGCTGTCTGAGCTCATGTACTGCCTCCAGCGGTCCAGCCCCACCCATCCTGCTGGTGCACTTGCAGGCAGTGGAACCCTTGCTGCCACCTACCACCACTGCCCACTGCTCAGGGCCTCAGGGGACTTTGTGAAAAACCAAGACAAGAAACTCACCAAGTTGCAGCTGGCTGTTGTGTTCAAGTTCAACTATGCTTTCTATGGCGACGGGGCAACATTGTTGTGTGATAAGATAGAGTGTTTACTTTGCACATGAAAAAAAAATCTATGCCTCTACGTCTGGATTGATCTTGTTTACTTCCAACAAAACAAAAAAGAACCAGTCTCATGCAGTCATGCTGTTGAAATTTATTTTTCCTCTTCGGGCAACCAAATTAAATAGCACTTTTTAAGAGATATTTTTCTTAAGATATTTCATGTGTTTCCAAAATGAAACGTGTTCTGCTAATCTTTGTGGATGCTTTTCTCCAGTATCGTGCAGATTTTCCTAGTGATCTACAGAAACAGGTTGTTTTTGTGGATTTAGCCCCAATCTTCTCCCAGATGGCAGATGCTGTATTGAGAAGACAAATACAACTCGCTGTTGATACTATAAGTGAGGTCATTAGATCTTTCTAATTATGAAGTTCTATTCCACACACATAATTACTTCTAGTTTTGAGCTTCTATTTAAATTTTCTAGTTCGTTGCATTGTTTTAACAGGCTATAGATGGCGCTGAAGGTTTTCAGAACACACACCAACCTCAGCATTATGAGTCAGCAAAATTTAGTATCGAGCAGGTCTGTTCCACTTGAACCCTGAAAAATGATGGGGACTTCATACATATTTACTTCAAAATTTAGTTCGCTTGTTCATTGAGCTAATTACTTGTAGTCCCAGTCAAACATTTCCCAGTGGAGAAACAAGACAAAACAACCATGGTTTATAAGTCCAAATTTGCACTTTTCGCGATGAAATTAACAAGAGAATTATGTATTTATAATTGTAAATGAGTAAAATACGCATTGGGAAGCCTTGTGCCCTGTTGCTACATCTATTCGCCATTATTTAGGGATCTTTTTACCAGCAATCTCACAAATCATCCAAAGAACATTTTGCTTCAATCTTCCCTGGATCTCCAATGAAATAAAAATTGTCTTCTTCATGATGTGCCAAATATCAGCAGCATTCAATTTCCATTGTTGATGATTATTTTCAATTTTTCATCTAAATGGACATTTCAGTTAAACATCATTATTTACTCTGCTGATCTATGGGTTCAATTCAGGCCGTGTTTATTTTGGAAAAGATACGCATCATGTGGGAATCGATACTGCCAAGATCAACTTACAGGAAAAGTATGTGTCACGTCCTTGGGTCTGTCTTCTCAAGAATTACAAGGGATATGCTTCTGATAGATGACATGGCAGCAGAAGAGACATTGCAGGTGATACATGTTATGACATGATGGTTTGAGGTGATACATGTTATGCCATAATGGTATGTTCATTAATATACATGCTTACAGCTTCAAGGCCTTATCCATTTGGCTCTGGAAAACCTCTCTTCACTATTTCTTTCCCTGGTTGAGAACGATGATGACAGCACAAAGTTAGACCATGACACTTGGATTCAGTTGGATGGAATTATACCCTCTTTGAAAAAGTTCCGCAAGCTTGCAGGTATTTTGTTGGTTCTGATTATGGATTTCTTTTCATCTTTAAATGGGCATATTTTTTTTGTTCAGTCAGATAACGCTGAAAATAATTATTGTTCAGAGTTGCTTGATATGTCATTGAAGTCCATCACAGCATGTTGGGAAAGTGGAGACCTAGCTAGATGTGGTTTCACATCATCTGAGGTGAGCAAGCCCAGCTCCCATCTTTTCTTTAAAAAAAGAATCTTCATATATGTTTCATATACAATATCAGCGGCAGCACTTTATTTTTGGGCATTGATTTATCTCATAGGTCCTTGGATCTCTCATAACTTTGTCTTGCGCCCCCATATGTTTCTGTGTATCTCAATCTGTGATTTGCACATGTTTGTTACGGGAACCTCAGTATTCCTAATTCAAGCTACTGCATGACAACTTTATGATCTTTTCAATGTTGAAAAATATCCTAAATTTCACGTCTGTTTTCTTAGTTTAACCGATCAGTTTTTTTAATCATGTACAGGTGCAAAATTTCATCAAAGCAATATTTGCCGACTCGCCTCTTAGGAAGGAGTGCCTAGGATGGATTGTTAGGACGCCAGCTTAGAATGCAGAAGCAGCAGCATATTTGTCTCCGGGTCAATGATTTTTTTTTTCAAATTCTTTTGACCACCATGTCGTGAAGTATTAATTGGTATGAGCTACGTTGGCACTGAAGGAGAGAGTTGCAATCTGACTCCCCAGTTCAATACTAACCCCACTGCCTGGATCTGGGCTGATCAGATAAGACTAGCAAATGTGCATGTTAATATGTTATTATTGTCTTCCTGGTCTTAAGTGACATTTCCAAAAGATCTTAAGCAAATGCAAGGAGGTGAAAGGAGGATGGCCTGAGCTAAATATATAAGCTGCATGGCAGTCTGTAAACAAAGAACTTGGTGACCCAAGGTTATGAAGGAGATACTGGGCATGGAGAAGAAAATAGGCAAGAAAAAAAATGATTTTGAGTGACAATAAAATTTCGTTAGAACCGCAACTTTTTGTTATTATATGCAATCCGTGACGTTCTTGTGATGAAAAATCATCACACTAATCTGCCACGTAACAGGACAGGCGATGTGGCAATTTGGCAGCACCAAGATGGGTTCGGGTGACAAGCTCAGTTTGGTTGGTGCAATAGATTTGTGTACTACCAAAATTTGATTGGTTACAATATATATGCTATTCAACAACTATCAAGTTGAATAAGTGATTCAACGCGTCAACCAACAAATCAATTACCCTGCAATCGTATTGGTTACAATATATATGCTATTCAACAGATATCATGTTGAATAAGTTATTCAACGCGTCAACCAACAAATCAATTACCCTGCAATCCTAAAGAGACTATCTGCAACTGTAAAATCCTGAGTGTCAACTATGACATGGTTCACCACCCATAACCGTAAAAAGGCCTACAATTCTGAGCGTTAAATATCTCATGCTGGTCTGCCAGCCACAACCGTAAAAAGACCTACCAAAACCATAGTCCGCCTCCCACATATGTAAAAAGACCTACCAAAACCATAAGTGTGTGCTCTATAACGTCACCTCACATAAATAAATACTCCTAACCCTAGATATATCACTTTCCTCTCTTTTTTTCACTCTCCACCCACCCAGATCACAGTAGCGACGGCAGTGACTTCCTAGCACAAGGCGGATCCGGTGTGGTGCCCCTCCCCCACTAGCCCCACATCGGCATCGTCACCTGGCGGCAACATCCCCTCTCCTGCACATGGTGGCGACGTCCCTTCCCCTACACCAAGCAGCGCCCATGACTACCTTCTCCACATCAGCGACAACAACATCGCTTTCCCCGGCAACTGTCTCCCTCTTCTACACATGGCGGCGGCGTCCCTTCCCCTACAACTAGCGGTGGCAGCGGCTTCCTTCCCCCACATCATCGATAGCGGCATCATCTTCCCCGTACCTGGTGGTGATGTCCCCTCTCCTACACATGGCGGTGGCGTCCCTTCCCCTACACCAAACAACGGGGTTCCCCTCGGATGGGGGCTCCTCCAGGCGCAACGGATGATCATCCTCTCGACATCAGATGGGGGCTTCTCCGTGATGCACAAAAGATAAAAATCGATATGCATCTATCGTTGATTTGGCAAATATTTTCTAGTAGAAGTTTATTTATCAATATTTCTAGTCATCAATATATGGATTCAAGGTATACTTAGTCTAGCCCTTTTAGGCTTGAAAAAAATCTCAATTCCCAATCAGTTGTGCCGCATATGCATCTTAACTTTTGCCATGCTTATGCTTCGAGCAAAATATAGTTATTTCATCTAGCTGAAATTTCTACAATATTCTTGTATTTCTCTCTTATTTTTTTTCATCCTTTTTACTTGTATATAACCTGTCTTTTTTAACAAAAAGCCCAATCCGGTTACTTAAAAAATAAAAAATACATTCAATATAAAACTATATATGCATTTCTAGTGATTTACTAATCTGGCCACCACAGGATGCTTGCAGCCTTGCAGACAAATAAAACTTCAAATGCATTATAGTCCTTCTTGACTTAATTAATGCATTTAGTTGGATTGCTAATCATGCAAAGAAACATCCTGTAAATCCTTCACGCACCCATTTAATGACTAAGGATTTATATTAACACAAAACACATTGTGTGTGTGTGTGTGGACATGGTCCATTAGCCAAAACATGTGCTTTCACTAAAATGGTTTGAATTTTCTGATTGATGACTTTGTAGTTTGCATTGATAGAATTGACACTGCTTTTGATCTTAATATTTTACTGAACTGGTGTCTTTCAAATGCATATGGTTATTGCAATAATCATGCAGGCAAACTTTATGAATAGTCCAATATATATAGTCTAATGGTGCACAGCTTCGCTTTCCATGGCCCCGCCATACAGTCTAATGGAACAGCGATGCTTCACATTATCGACCTTGTGATGGACAGCAATGAATCCATGCAAAAAAAATGGAAGGGTGACTTTTGGATGGCAATGAATCCATGCAAAAAATAATAATAAACAAAACTACCAGGAAATTTATGCCGGCAAATAATCTGCCATGCAAAGCACTAAGCACCTTCCCGCTTTGCTTGCTCCTAGTTGGAAATCCTGGTTCTCTACTGCTGGACATGCAACCACTTCATCAACGCTTCCTGGTTTGGCAAAATTAGGTCCTGGACACTAAAAAAAGATAGCCTTTGCTGCAACGCATAAAAAAAACTTATCTTTGTCCAAACACACTAAAACTCTTTGGTAATTGGGTCCTGGACACTACACCTCTTATTATAATCGTTTTTAATAGAAAGGTACACGAAAAGACGAAATTATTCCTGCCTATTCTCTTGTTTCCCCTGCTGCCGAACGGGATGGCCAAAACAGATCAGGACTTCCTCGTTGCGCCGCTCCTGCTGCTCCCGAGACACGCTCGCCAGCTCCCTCCGTTCGGCCATCTCCTACTGCTGCCCCGCCCTACTCCAGGCGCACGGCCGCGCCCTTCGCCAGCGCCCCGAGGCCAGGCCTGTTCCCTCCTGGGCGGCGGTCACGGCGGCGGCGCCCGCTCGTGGCAGGAAATGGAGGAACCTCCTCCACGATTCTTCACCGACATTTTCCTAAAGAACCACGTGAAAGGACCTAGGATGCCGCCTAGAGGGGGGTGAATAGGCGTTTCTGAAAATTAACACCTTTAAATGCGGAAACAATTAGAAAAGGGGAGTTTCCAAAATGGAAACTCCAAATCAAGGGTACTACCACCCCTCACAAGTTAGCCACAAAGTAAACAAGGTATAAAGAATATATCTAGAAGCTACAACCCTGCAACACCAAGTTAGAACAGAGAATAAATATTTTCAGTGGAGGCAGGAAATACCGGACGTGTCCGGTATGAATACCGGACGTGTCCGGTATACACGATTTCTGCAGATCAGCCCCGAACTTGCTCCTTTCGATTTCTATCTTCAAACCAAACTGCAGGCACCTAATGGAGATGACAATATACACAGAGAACCTGCAGTACAGCTAGAGCAACACAAATATCAAATGAAATGCAAATTAAGACACGATATTTGTTTTACCGAAGTTCGGACTTGTTCGAGTCCTACTCTCCGTTGAGGGGGCTGCGGGCGACCCAGCGAAGGTCAGCCCTAGAGGGTACCACGAAGGTCACTCTAGCCGGAGTCTTTTCCAACTCCTTTTCCTCCTTCCACTAAATGATTCCGAGGCGGCGGAATCGACCGTTACAAACTTTCCAAAGCAACCACAATCTCTCGGTTGCTCTCCGGCGACGCCTAGCCGTCTAGGACCGAAGAGTCCAAGAGTAACAAATGCGAATCACGAGATTGACAATATGCACAAGTGCTCAAGTGGTGGCTTGCTCTCTTTTTCAAATTCTTTCTCAACCCACAAATTGATTTTGCAATTTGGATCACACACTCACTAAGAGAGGGTTTAGGAGAGTTGGCAAGGCTCAAAAACGTGTGTCTATCACAGCAGAATCAGCAGCCTCCAAAGGTGGAGGCTTGGGGGTATTTATAGCCCCCTTGAAAAACTAGCCGTTTTATAGCCGTTGCAATACCGGACATGTCCGGTATGCATACCGGACACGCCCGGTATGACTCACACTGCGCCAACGGTAACTAAGTTACAGTGAAGTTGTGAGGTGTCGGAACTCCCGAAGAATGCCGGGACTTCCGACCGTCGGAACTCCCGACTCAAGTCAGAACCCCCGACCCTCAGTAATTTTGAAAAACATGTAACTGAGTTAAAGTTAGTGAGGTGTCGGAACTCCCGACACATGTCGGAACTCCCGACCGTCGGAACTCCCGACTTACGTCGGAACTCCCGACTCTCACGGCTTTTGAAAACTAGCCGTTGGCCTCTGGTCATCCATACCGGACACGTCCGGTATGAATACCGGACATGTCCGGTATGACCAGGACAGTGAACCCTCCAAGTCAATTGAAGTGCGACACGTCGGAACTCCCGACCCATGCCGGGACTCCCGACCGTCGGAACTCCCGACCTGTGTCGGAACTCCCGACGAACCAACCCGAGAACAACAGGTTTACAGCTGCTGGACAAATACCAGACACGTCCGGTATGAATATCGGACACGTCCGGTATTGCCAGACCAGCAAGTGATCAGTTAGCACTTTTGTCGCTCAAATACTCAAAACTCACATGGGTTGGCTTGAGCACTTATGAAACATTATCTATCAACATGATGCATCCCTCTTCATAGTACGGCATACCTATTAAACTCAAGATAAACGGAAATATGAATTTGTACCACTTGAGTTGTTCTTTTGAATTGATGCCGTCCTTTCCAATCTTCATCAAGTAAGGGTGCTAACATGTTGATGTTGATCTTTTCACTTGAGCATAGCCATCTTGAGCATGTGACTTGATTCCATTCATCAAGTTTGAATAATCCCAGATGTATCAAGTCACTTCCATCAAATACTTCATTATAGATTTTATCCTTCACATAAATATGACCATCTTAGCTTGATTAGTACCTCAACTAAATGCAAGTACTTTCTTCTTCACCCTAGCTAGGTTCTTCGGCCGCCAAGCCGTCGCTTGCCCTTCACCCTTGCTTAGTACCTCGAAGCCTTTCCTTGCTATCTTCACCATCTCAAGCCATCAAGTCACATCTTGTGTTGAATCATCCATTCATATGTATTGTTATCTTTTTCATTTTAATTTAGCAAGCTTCAAATATGAGACCATTCCATATGCAATCCCTTATGTCTCATTAACTAATAATCATGAGCTTGCTTTCACATAGTACATGGAAATCCCACAAGAAATAAGCCTTCACATGATTTCCATTTGCATTGTTGTCTTGTGCTTGAACTAGATTGTTTATACAACAATACATCATTTTGGCTTTCATTAAGTACCTTGTGAGATAACCTATTACCTGTTCACACTTAGCAAACGGGTTAGTCCTTTTAATCACGTTGTCATTCAATCATCCAAAACCCACAAAAGGGCTAGATGCACTTTCAATCTCCCCCTTTTTGGTGATTGATGACAACTTGATTAAAGCTTACAAAATGATATAAACATTTAAACTTTTGGGTTCAATGATTTATGAGAGGCTCCCCCTTAATATGTGCTTATGATTAGAATCCACAAAATGACCTCAAATGTCAATTGCACATACTAAAACAAATAGGAGACTCCCCCTAAATCATTGCATCCGTGGGGTGCATGTGTGTGTGACAAAGAGGAACCGTGATGCATATGACATGATATATCATACAAGAATAAATATAAAGGCATCACATCAAATATTTTCATTGTAGCATGCATAGTCCTTATGAAAATAAATATGACACATGTAATTCACACATAGCACTCATTACAAATTTTCTCAAGTCCAGAAACCACTGATATATATAGAAAAAGATCATGTCTCAAGAGATACATAGATAAAGCATAAGTAAGTCTCATCTCTCACATGATACAATCTATCTCAAATCCAAGATACATCAATGAAGCTCAGAAACAAACTACAGCCTGCAGTACATATTTTCAGGTACAAAGATAAGCAAATGAAACTATCCTGAAGCTTTAATCAGTCTCTCTCCCCCTTTGTCATCTATCACCACAAAGGTCCAACAATGACATACTAAGGACAAAGGGGCTACAAGCTGTCACGGAAAGCTGAGATCACTCATCATCATCATCATCTCGACCAGCATCCTCATCATCTGAGCGTGCAACACCGGCTGGACGAGAACCACCCGCACCAGACGCGTCATAGCCACCAGACCCGTAGAAGCCACCACCACCAGTCAGGTCACTCCACCAATCTGTAGCATAATCGTCTGCAGTGCTGGGACGTGGCTGAGAGTGAGTAGGCACACGAGCCTGAAGTGGTAGAGTGTCAGGGTGCTCAGGTGCCTGCTGCTGCTGCTGTCGCTGTATGAACTCAACATACTCTCTATCATATCTAGCCTGCTGCTGCTCCTCAGTCTCAGGCTCACTAGCTGCCTCATCTGATAGAGGAGACCTAGGAGGGTCAAGCTCAAGATTAGAAGCAATTTGCTTCAAAGTCCGAGTGTCCTTCCTCCTAGCCTCCCTCTCCTTCTGCTGCCGGGTCTGGATGTCACGGCACATCCCAAAAATGGAGCTGAAAAGCCTGCGGATAGGCGAGGGAGGACTGCCACGGCGTGAAGTAGAATGTGAAGGAGCACGCGGTGAAGGTGAAGCTCCTGCTGGTGCACCACTCCCAGGTGCATCTGCCTCTGGTGCTGCTGCTGCTCCTCCTGGTCCTGCTGGAGGTAACCCGGTCTTAGGCAGATCTGCAATAATCTTTAGGGCCTTGTGAATCTTATCATACTCAAATGTGTGCCCTGTCACTTGCTCAATCATATGCATGATATAAGGAGCAAAACCACAGCCCTTGAGGGGCCTCTCTCCAACACTCCTGATCTCGGACCAAATAAAGTCAAACACGCTGAAGGGCCGAGCATCAGGTGCCATCCTGTGGAGTAGGTTCCTGGAGTAATCAGCAATGGTGCCCTTGTCTCCACCCTTGCAGTCAATAGTCTTCCTGAACATCCTGTCCAGGTACCTGTAGGTAGGGTGAAGACCTAGAACCTTCCCCACAGCTCCTCTCTGACCACCAGGAGGATACATATATGCGAGCTGCTCAGGAGGTAACACCTGCTCGGTGTGGATCCTGTCCCTCTGGAGATCATCCTCAGAGAAGCCAAGCTGGGTGGCAAATACATCATAGTCAACACTGTACCACTGGCCCTCAAGCATCCAGTGCATCCGCCTCTCATCCTCCTCAACGAACAGAGTAGCATAGAACTGAGCTACTACCTCTGTGTTCCAGTCATGCTGGAACTCCATGATCTCATAAACTCCTGTGCTCTGGCAGATGGCAATAGCATGATCAACTGAGGCCTTCTGCAACTCTCTAATATATTACCAGTCAATCCACTGAGACCTGGCAATTACTGGGTTCCTGGTAAGAATCACACTGGAGTAGAAGTCCAAGTGAAAGGCTGTCTGGAAGCGGTGATCGTACTGAACCTTAGGTAAGCTCCTCGGATCAACCCTTCGCTCATCTCTAGCCTTCCTGGTCATACCCTTTCCCCTGTAGTCAACTCTGGGAACATAGGAGGGCACATTGGGCAGACGTGTCTCAAGAAGACCATAATGCATCCCCTGACCAGGCTGGTGCTGAACTGGAGGAACGGACTCCTCCTCCTCAATCTCCTACTCCTCATCTGAGCTGTCACCATCTGATCCTCTGTCAGTGCTCTTCCTCTTTCTTTCATCTCTAGACTCTACTCTGAACTCATCAGTGTCTGTGTCAGAAGAAGAGCTCCCGGACCCCTCTGCATACTGAGCTGCTGCACTAGAGGCAGCCCTGGTGGACCTCCTGCTGGTAGGCTGAAATCCAGGATGCATATCCTGTCTCGCCTTCTTGTACTTCTCAAGTGCTGGATCATGCCTGTGCTTGGACCTCGGCTCCTGTCGTCCACTCATGGCTGCTGTCCTATATCCAAATATTTCCAAATAATTTTAGATACATGCCCATAGCTTATTCTTGAATTGTAATTAGACATAGATTCTTTTATCCAAGGTTTTACAATCACCTCGACACACCGTTGTCACAAGGTTTGCAAAACATAGATACAAAAGAAACTAAGCCTAACAAACCATTCAGATAGGATTGAGTCAGAGAACAGCAGGGAGTCTGCTCTGCTGGGCCATACCGGACACGTCCAGTAGCATACCGGATACGTCCGGTATGGGCGACCAGCAACCCTAACCGGGGTTTCTCGATTCAAACCACCACGGATCAATTCCAAACTTTGGGCATTGCTTCTATATCACCAATGTAGCATATTTACCGAAGGAATTTTAAAATCTTGCATTGACCATGTAGATCAGACGAGGTCCGTGATTAGGGTACCTTGAGAGGAGAGAAGATAGAGCGATGTGAAATCCAAATCCACGGGCCTTCAATTCTTGATCCAAGTCTTCTCCAATGCAATCTCCCTCTCTCTCTTTTCCTTGATGAGATCCTTGGTCGCCCTAGGGGAGAAGAAGGGCGTCGGCTGGTTGGTTTGGAGGAGGCAAGTCTGTTTGGGCCGAAGGGGTAAGCTCTATTTTTATAATCCCGCTCATACCGGACACGTCCGGTAGCATACCGGACACGTCCGGTATACGCGGGCTGGCCCAAATAATTCCAAAATGTGTTCTCACTCTTCCAAACCCTTTCTCTGTTGTTGCTCAGTCCAAAAAGGTGTATGATCTTGATCCAAACCGAGTACTATCACTTTTCTTATCAAATGCCATCAATTTATTTTCTCTTTTCCAAATAAATGGCATAATCAATAATTTGCTTGCTTGAGAGAGATAAAGTGAGACAAAGTAGATTGTGGACTTAAGAGAGCCATGTCATGTGTGATTAGCCAATCAAACAATCAAGGAGAGCTATAATCATCACATGGCAAGGCTAGGTCACAAAGACCAAGATTCAAATAGTTTCTCAAATTCACACTTCCTACTCATGCTAGTTAGGGATTTTTGAAAAACATCTCTCCTATATCACACAAATGCACATTCTAACATATACAGGGCCTTAGATGCACTTACAATGTATGTATGTAAACACATACCTTTGCCTTGAGCCCGCAAGAATATCACTAAGAAGACAAGCATCATGATGATCTTTATGTTGACCTCAATTGCCAAATAATCATGCTAGATACATTTTCATCCAAAGAACTACAAAGAATGCTAGATAAATTTGTTAGTCCACAATGGTGCAAAATGAAAATTTAGCTCCCCCTAAATAAGTGCTTCACGTATTTTGAATGACTTTTAACAAGCACTTTTATTCTAATAAGAAATTGAGAGCCAATTTTTCATTTTGACCATAAACCAAATAAGATTGCCATAGTTAAAAGTGAGTTTAAGAGATGCTCACAATCCACTTAGATTTGATAAAACACAAGCTTCTGAGTAAGTTAAGGATATATAAAAAATGTATGGATCGAATACTCAGTTGGAACACAATTAGTGTTCTGGTCCATGCAATACCGGACATGTCCGGTAGTATACCGGACACGTCCGGAATACACAGAACAGAAACACTGTCTTCTGTCCCTGTCCATACCGGACACGTCCGATTGTAATGCCGAACACGTCCGATAGGTGAAAGACGGAACCAATTAAGTTGCTGCTTGTGATTCTTCATTTTAACTGTAATATTTATTTATTGTATACTTGCATCTCAACAAATAAATTACTCTACTAGAGAGCTAATAAAAGCATCATATGGCAAACATGATGAATCTCAAGTGAAATTAATTAGCCACTTTCATTATTTCACAAATGTACTTATTTGTGAACTATAGAACATGAAATGAACAAGATGGCTATCCTAAAAGGTTTAGGTACTTGTTACCAATGGTGAGGATGAAATATATGAGATGTTCATTGAATTATCTTCGGGTCAACCATATAAGGGATTAAGATAAGAATTGGTTGATAGATTGAGTGAATATAGTCAAATTGCTTGCTCAACCACCCCGAGGGCTTCATCTCATCACCAAGTACCTACATCATTAACCTAAGCACACTTTGGTACCCAACTCTTGTTGGGTCCTTTTGAGTTAGTCAATAAGTGCTTAGGCACCCAAATGGCTTTAGCATTAGTTTGTGGTGAACACATCACCTTACTAGTGCTAACTCCATTTGTGGTCTTCCTAAGCATATCATTATAAACAAATGTGTTTGGCTTAGGAGTTTTACCATTTGGGCATTCATAGCTTAGATGCCCCTTTCTTCTACAAGCATAGCATATGCGGCCTTTGTGTGCTCTATGCTTGATTTGCTTGTATGGACATCTATCAACCTTGTGGCCCATCTCATTGCACCCATAGCATCTTCTAGTTGCAACTTGGGCTTCCTTTCTTGCTTCTTTGTACATTGGGCATTTCTTGGTAGAAGCCTTTTGATTGGCGGCTTCAACTTTGTCGGCCCAACTCTTGTGTGGACACATAGCCCACTCATGTCCATACAATCCACAACCATAGCACATCCTTTTTCCATGTTTCTTGCTCTTGGTTGTGTTGGCCTTGCTTGAGATGTGATTCTTTTGTTGGGCTTTGGAGGAAGCAAGGTTTGAACCCTTCTCAAGCTTCTTCACCATGTTATCATGGTTATCTTGAGAAGGTTGTGCTTTCTCCTTACCCTTCAATCGAATCACATCTTTCTTTAATCTTTGCACTTCTTCTTTGAGCTCTATGTTTTCTATAATATTTAGCTCAATCGAAGATTGGCTTGCTTGAGTAGCACATTCATTAGTACAAGAAATATTTAATTGAGATGGTGTACTAGTGAGCGGATGTGTGAGAGGTTGAGAGAATTTTACCGATGTAATCACAACCTCATGAGCCACCTCAAGCATGATGCTTGATTCTACTACTTCCTCATGAGAGCACTTTAGATGATCATAATTTGCTTGTAGCTCATTATACTTGCTTGATAGTTCATCTAGCCTTGCCTTGAGCTCAAAGTTTTCCTTCTCTAGTTGTGAAACACTAGAAGAGGAGTTAGTAACTAAAGCATGCTCAATTGACAATTTTTCATACCTCTCATTAATTGCCTTTAGCTCTTGCAATTTGGAGATGAGAAACTTTTCTTGATTTTGAAGCGATTGCTCTTGCTTCTCAATCTCTTCTTCAAGCTCATCATTCTTTTCAACTATCTTCATGATGATGAACTTATCTTTATGGTTGAGATGATCAAGGTTGTAGTTGTCTTCAACTTCAACATCACTCTTATCTTGATCATCTACTTGTGCTTTCTCCTTTTCTTGATCTTTCTTGTTATTCTTCTTCTTGCTTTTCTTGGCCATGAGACACAAGTGATGAGTATCATGAGATACTAAGGTTGACTCATCACTTGGTCGCCATCGGGCTTGAGCATCGCTGCAAACAGCTGCTTGCTGGTCTGCTGCCTTGGCCATACCGGACACGTCCGGTATGCATACCGGACACGTCCGGTATGTGCAGGCAGACAGCACGTCATGTGCTGCTTGCACCTCTTGCTCCGGCTCGGTACTCTTGAAGTCTTGTGAGGCTTCTTCGCTGTATGAAGACACAATGGACACACTTTCCATTGACTCGATCTCAAGTGCATCATCACATTTGGATTTTCCATATAAATCAAAAAGTCTAGTCCAAATGAGATGAGCACTCTTCGGAGGTGGTTGTCCATTGAATATTGCCTCATCTTGAACCTCTACACTTAATGTACTCAAAATGACATTAATAGCTTGAGCATTGAGTTGCACGCATATCTCTTCCTCTTTTGACAAATTTTTGTAGTTGCTCCAATCAACTATAGGAAGAGGTATGCTTGCATCCACAATATGCTCAACAAGAGGACTAATATCTCTAAAAGCATTGAGTACATTAATTGACCAAGGTAGAAAGTTTGAACCATCATTTTGGAGAAGCACCGGCTCCAACTCGATAGGCGTCGACATCCTTTTCTCACGGCGGTGAAGCTTTAGGTGAGAACCAAGCTCTGATACCAATTGAAAGGACCTAGGATGCCGCCTAGAGGGGGGTGAATAGGCGTTTCTGAAAATTAACACCTTTAAATGCGGAAACAATTAGAAAAGGGGAGTTTCCAAAATGGAAACTCCAAATCAAGGGTACTACCACCCCTCACAAGTTAGCCACAAAGTAAACAAGGTATAAAGAATATATCTAGAAGCTACAACCCTGCAACACCAAGTTAGAACAGAGAATAAATATTTTCAGTGGAGGCAGGAAATACCGGACGTGTCCGGTATGAATACCGGACGTGTCCGGTATACACGATTTCTGCAGATCAGCCCCGAACTTGCTCCTTTCGATTTCTATCTTCAAACCAAACTGCAGGCACCTAATGGAGATGACAATATACACAGAGAACCTGCAGTACAGCTAGAGCAACACAAATATCAAATGAAATGCAAATTAAGACACGATATTTGTTTTACCGAAGTTCGGACTTGTTCGAGTCCTACTCTCCGTTGAGGGGGCTGCGGGCGACCCAGCGAAGGTCAGCCCTAGAGGGTACCACGAAGGTCACTCTAGCTAGAGTCTTTTCCAACTCCTTTTCCTCCTTCCACTAAATGATTCCGAGGCGGCGGAATCGACCGTTACAAACTTTCCGAAGCAACCACAATCTCTCGGTTGCTCTCCGGCGACGCCTAGCCGTCTAGGACCGAAGAGTCCAAGAGTAACAAATGCGAATCACGAGATTGACAATATGCACAAGTGCTCAAGTGGTGGCTTGCTCTCTTTTTCAAATTCTTTCTCAACCCACAAATTGATTTTGCAATTTGGATCACACACTCACTAAGAGAGGGTTTAGGAGAGTTGGCAAGGCTCAAAAACGTGTGTCTATCACAGCAAAATCAGCAGCCTCCAAAGGTGGAGGCTTGGGGGTATTTATAGCCCCCTTGAAAAACTAGCCGTTTTATAGCCGTTGCAATACCGGACATGTCCGGTATGCATACCGGACACGTCCGGTATGACTCACACTGCGCCAACGGTAACTAAGTTACAGTGAAGTTGTGAGGTGTCGGAACTCCCGACTCAAGTCAGAACCCCCGACCCTCAGTAATTTTGAAAAACATATAACTGAGTTAAAGTTAGTGAGGTGTCGGAACTCCCGACACATGTCGGAACTCCCGACCGTCGGAACTCCTGACTTACGTCGGAACTCCCGACTCTCACGGCTTTTGAAAACTAGCCGTTGGCCTCTGGTCATCCATACCGGACACGTCCGGTATGAATACCGGACATGTCCGGTATGACCAGGACAGTGAACCCTCCAAGTCAATTGAAGTGCGACACGTCGGAACTCCCGACCCATGCCGGGACTCCCGACCGTCGGAACTCCCGACCTACGTCGGAACTCCCGACGAACCAACCCGAGAACAACAGGTTTACAGCTGCTGGACAAATACCGGACACATCCGGTATGAATACCGGACACGTCCGGTATTGCCAGACCAGCAAGTGATCAGTTAGCACTTTTGTCGCTCAAATACTCAAAACTCACATGGGTTGGCTTGAGCACTTATGAAACATTATCTATCAACATGATGCATCCCTCTTCATAGTACGGCATACCTATTAAACTCAAGATAAATGGAAATATGAATTTGTACCACTTGAGTTGTTCTTTTGAATTGATGTCGTCCTTTCCAATCTTCATCAAGTAAGGGTGCTAACATGTTGATGTTGATCTTTTCACTTGAGCATAGCCATCTTGAGCATGTGACTTGATTCCATTCATCAAGTTTGAATAATCCCAGATGTATCAAGTCACTTCCATCAAATACTTCATTATAGATTTTATCCTTCACATAAATATGACCATCTTAGCTTGATTAGTACCTCAACTAAATGCAAGTACTTTCTTCTTCACCCTAGCTAGGTTCTTCGGCCGCCAAGCCATCGCTTGCCCTTCACCCTTGCTTAGTACCTCGAAGCCTTTCCTTGCTATCTTCACCATCTCAAGCCATCAAGTCACATCTTGTGTTGAATCATCCATTCATATGTATTGTTATCTTTTTCATTTTAATTTAGCAAGCTTCAAATATGAGACCATTCCATATGCAATCCCTCATGTCTCATTAACTAATAATCATGAGCTTGCTTTCACATAGTACATGGAAATCCCACAAGAAATAAGCCTTCACATGATTTCCATTTGCATTGTTGTCTTGTGCTTGAACTAGATTGTTTATACAACAATACATCATTTTGGCTTTCATTAAGTACCTTGTGAGATAACCTATTACCTGTTCACACTTAGCAAACGGGTTAGTCCTTTTAATCATGTTGTCATTCAATCATCCAAAACCCACAAAAGGGCTAGATGCACTTTCACCACGCCGATCTATCATGGGTTCTCGACAGGTAAGATTCTTGCGATTTTCCCCTAGGGTTAGGCTAACTGTAGGCTTGATTTTGCAAAGTAAATCGTACCCTTGTTCATCCCATTCATCTTTGTGCCCCTGTATATGTAGGATGGATCCCAATTCATCCTACAGGCTTGTTGTTCGAGTAGGCACTTATGTCAAATTAACTGATGATGATGGTTGCGAATATTGCAAGGCATGTAACATTCCAAAGATTTTAGACAGGGATAGCACAAACTGGAATGATTTGCTTCTTGAATTTGCTATAGAAATTAAGCTAGGCTCAAAACAAAAACTACGTGTCACCTATTGGAATAATATGAGTTGTAGCTATAGAGAGATTGATTCTATTGGGATATAAGGAGGCTTTCCGTGCAAGTGCGTGTTATAAGAAAATATGACGAGGATCACATACATGATATTGGCCGGCTAGAGAGCATGCCTTGTGTTTTGCAGGGAAGCACTGATGCCCCAGCCAACCAAACTATTGCACAACCTTCACTTGAAACTGACTCATCTCTTGTAGAGCCACCAATTCAGCAAATTACTGAAGTGGCTTGGGTGGATGATGACGTAGAGTACGTTGGTCTGAATGATGAGGATCCAATTTCTTATTTATCAGAGCCTGAACCAAATAGTGATGTAGACTATGCTGGTTTGGAGGATGAATTAGTTGTTGAGGATGCATGGGGTTGTAAGACAATTATCCATGCAACTGACTTGGAGAATGCAAAAATAGAAGTTGGTGTAACTTTTGGGGATGGTGATACTTTCAAGAAAGCTATTAGGCAATATGCAATAAAAGGTGAATATGAAATTGCAGCTCCCTATTCTGAGGCAACAAGATATAGAGGTTATTGCAAAGCTGAATGGTGCAGGTGGCGTATACATGCTTCACAATTGCAGGATGGAAGGACTTGGGAGGTACTTGTTCTTTTTCCAGATTTTTTATACTGATTTTTTACTGTATGTTTGTACTGAATTTAATTATTGCTTGTTTCAGATAAAGAAGATGCCTTATGAACACACTTGTCAAAGCACAGGAAAAGTTAAGAAGAATTGCATGGCAACAAATCAGTGGGTCAAGGATCGGGTTCTGGATTGGCTTGCAAAGGACAATAAAATTGGGCCTAAAGAATTAAAGAAAAGGCTAGAGGAGCAGTATCATCTGAAGTTGTCATACTGGGTAGTTTGGGATGGAAGAAATAAGGCTTTGGAGCAACTCAAAGGGAAGTGGGATGATAGTTTTGAGTGTATTTTTAGTTTCAAGACAGAGGTGGAGAAGACCAATCCTGGCAGTTTGGTAGACAATGAATATGAGAAAGTTGGGAAGAAGATGAGGTTCACTAGAATGTTTGTTGCATTGAAGTCTTGTGTGGATGGATTTCTAAATGGCTGCAGACCTTTCCTTGGTGTGGACTCCACTCATTTGACTGGGAAATGGAAGGGTCAACTTGCATCTGCTACTGCTATTGATGGGAACAATTGGATGTTTCCAGTGTGTCATGGTGTGTTTGGATCAGAGACAACTGACAATTAGGAATGGTTTTTTAGCAGACTTCATCAAGCTATTGGATCACCTACAGGCCTAGTGATCTCAACTGATGCAGGCAAAGGAATTGATTCAGCTATTACTAAAGTCTTCAAAAATGGGGTTGAACATAGAGAGTGCATGAGACACTTAGTTGCAAACTTCCAAAAGCGATTTCGGGGTGAAGTCTTTGAGAAGCACTTGTGGCCAGCATGTAGAGCTTATCAAAGACACATGTTTGAAGAGCACTACAATCTAATGTATGAAGCATGTTCTGAAGCCATGAAGTGGATACATAATACTCATAAGCACCTTTGGACACAACACTTGTTCTCTGAAGCAAGCAAGTGTGACTATGTCACAAATAACATTGCTGAAACATTCAATAGCTGGGTTAGACATGAGAAATCCCTTCATGTAGTTGATCTTATGGATAGGATAAGACAAATGGAAATGGACAAAATGTTCTTGAGAAGAAAAATTGCAAGAAAGCTTGAAGGCAAGATCCTACCTAAAGTCATGAAGGAACTCAATACAAGAAGCAGGGGGCTCAAATATGTGTGGAGGTATTCACACAAAGATGGTGGTACTGAGACTGAAATTTTAGGTGAAGTTGAAGGTGTTACAAGGGATCTAGTTCATTGGAGGCATACTATTGATCTTAAAGAGAGGACATGCACATGTAGGCGCTAGCAAGTTACTGGTCTACCATGTACACACGCCCTCTGTATTATCACCTCATTTTGAGGTTATAATATAGAAGACTATGTTCATGAGTACTATTCTGTGGCAAAGTTCAAGAAAGCCTATGAAAAGTCTGTGAAGCCAATGACAGATAGGAAACAATAGCCTAAGATAGACCCTGGATTCAAATTGCGGCCTCCAATTCTGAAAAGGGCAGCCGGTAGACCAAGGGAGAGAAGGTACAAATCAGTTGCAGAAGGTGGCACTGGAAAGAGATCCACAAGATGCAAAAGGTGAAGACAGCTTGGCCACATGGAAAAAACATGCAATGAATATGTTTATGAATCTGATGCACCACCACCTGCCCCTCCAAAGCCAAAAAGAAAGAGAGCCAAGAAAAATGTCACAGTAGTGCCATCTAGTAGTGCTACTAATCCAATACAGGAACAACCATCGCTTGATGAACCATTATAAGCTTTCAACTCAAACTTGAAACATATCTTACATAGCAGACCACTAACATGCATATCTAAACAATTTACAGTGCTACACCACCAAGAACTATCACTTCTGTTTCTACATCAAGCCCTATGACAAGAAGGTACAAATGCAACTTCCAAAATTTTGCCATATTGTATTACTTCTTACTGAATTTGACTTTTTTTTCTCCATTTAGCATGTCAAGGAGGTTGCTGCAGCAAAATCCATCTACACCAACTAGAGCTATCACTCCTGTGCAAACACCTAGCCCTATGACAAGGAGGTATAAGTCCTCCAATTATGTTTTCCTGGTTGTTATCTTTCTTTAAAATAATTGTTGGCATGCTTCTATATCCATTTCAGCCGAAAAAGGTTGCTGGAATTTGAAGGCTCCATAGAGCCTGTTGCATGTGAAGCACTATCTCCGGTAGCCTTCATGGAGAAGGGAAAGGCAAAGAAGTTGAAGGTTGTCAGGTCTAAGAAAGAGTAGGGAGTGCCAGATCAGTAGCATGTATAGTTTTGGTAGCATCAAGATAGCCAAATGTGGCTCGAATCTGTGATTTTCTTTTGCTAAACCTGCTAAATCATTCCCCTTTGCTAAACCATGTCATTAGGGTCTATACTGTAGCCAAATGTGGCTGAACCTGCTATTTGTATTTGTGTACTGCTTGCTGAATGGTGAAGAACATGGTGAAGAACATGCTATCATCATGTCCTTTTATCTATCTGAAATGTTCATTTGAAGGGGCAGGGGTATAGTTCATTTGAAGGGGCAGGGGTATACTTGTTTTTTATAAATGTATTGATACCTGTTTGATGAGAATATGTTATAATATGTGTTATAGTGTCTAGCACCTAATTACCATAAAATTTTAGTGTGTTAGGACAAAAACATGTTTTTTTAGTGCGTTATGGCAAATGCCACCTTTTCTTACTGTCCAAGCACCTAATTATGCCTCCTGGTTTTCACCACCACATTTCCGTTGATCGAGTGCTCAGTCGCATCCTTCCCGTCGCTGTATTCCTAGAACCCAATCTTGCTAGTTGCAAAAAAAAAAAAAGAACCCAATCTTGCTTGGAATCCTAGGTGTGTGCGCTAGATAAAATAGAACGGAGTAGTAGCAACCTAGGGCATAATTATTTTAAAATACCGAAACAATGACAAATACTCCGTAAGATACTAGAAGAGATAGAATGAAAAAAAAAGAAACACGGCTAAGCTGTTAACGGCGGTTCCCTCCAAAATCCACAAAAATAAATAAGAGGATAAGCCAAGCCTTCACTGTCCACTGTCCACCGTCTCCCTCCCTCCCTCCCCTCCGTGTTTCCTCAGCCTCTCATCCTATCCAAGAAGGCAAGAACCCGACACAGGAACTCGCAGCAGCCATTAGCGCGCGCTAGCCAGCCAGCCGAAGTAGGCCGCAGCCATGGCCGCCCCCGCAACGACGACCTCCCTGCTGAGCACGCTGCTGCAGCTGCCGCCGCTCGCGCCCTTCTCGGGGAAGAGCTCGCCGCCGTCCGTGGTGCACGTGGCGCGCCGGGCGCCGACGGCGGTGGTGGCCGCCAAGGGGTACAATGTGCAGATCCTGGTGGACGAGAACGAGGGGGAGGAGTCCATCTTCCGCCGGTTCCGGCGGGAGGTGATGCGCGCCGGCGTGCTGCAGGAGATCAAGCGCCGCCGGAGGTACGAGAGCAAGACGGACGAGAAGAAGCGCAAGGCGCGCGAGGCCGGACGCCGCAACCGCCGCAGGTATGAGATGAACATGTCTGCGCTCTGGCTCGCTTTCCCTGATGCTAGAGCCTATATAGACCAATCGAGCTAGTCCATGGATTGGATAGGAGAGTACGGATCCGTTCAGTTCAGGATGATGTGCGCACTGCGCAGTGCCCCTGTGCTTTCTTGTCGTTGGTGGTGGAATGGAACCAGTTATTCTTGAAATCAATATACCTGTCATCAATTACGTTTTTGGCAGGCTTAGAACTTCCAATGTTCACACCACACATGCTTTGGAATGCAGACATGCAGTTGCGATTGAAACTGGGACTCACAATTTGATTTTGATGTAGTTGATGGTATGAACTATGGAAAGGGAGTTTGCATTTCACAGAAGTTGTTGCATGCCTTGAGCCCTTGAGAGTGTTTAATGGGCAAGTAAAAATTCCAAATTTTCTTTAGTATTTCGCGGCACAAGTAAATGCAAGAACTTGACTTGAAAGTCTTGTTAGGTATTTGAGTCAAGCTGTTTTCCTGCCTTGTTTGTAGTAGTACTGGTGCAGTCATACTCCCTTCGTCCTGTAATACAGTGTATTCTAACATTTAAAATTTGTCCTAAAATTTAATGCATTCTAGAAGACAAAAACCAATTTTACATTAAATACTTTCAATTTATCAACCAATCATCATAAATCACGTTGATGATAGCGTCTGATTAGGAAATCAAATGAGGGTACATGCGTTTTTTATGTTCTCTCTTAATTTATCTTAAAATTCTTAGAATACACTGCATTATATGACAGAGGGAGTATTTGTGAGAGTGGTGCAATCATATTTGAGAGAGGGAGAGAGAGAGAGCTGTTTCCTGCCTTGTTGGTAGTACTTATGCACATATTTGTGCCATGAGAGTTATTTCCTGCCTTGTCGGTAGCACTGATGCAGTCATTTGCTTCAACGCATTTTCTTTTTAGTTTTGTTGTTGGTGTGGTATGTCGGATGGGTCATGACTCATGAGTGGATGTTGATTGGATTTCAGTATTGACAACTAATGCTTTTTGTTAGGGAAATGAATTGGATAGTTTGAGCCACACATGAAAGTTCCTAACCTTGCCAGTGTTTCAGCAGCTCCTCCCTCGGAAGTTGTATCTAACTTGCATACTGTTTGTGCCCAAAACCTTGCAGGCGCATGATGGATGAGCCGAGGTTCCCAGAAGAAGACGCTGACGCGACCTCAAAGGCTCGGGACGACGACGATGACAACTGGAAGATCGATGGCATCCTGTGAAACAAAAACAACAATGGAGTGTCCATAAGCTCACAACGTCCTGATGCACAGCACAGACCCGACAAATTTGAGTTCTTTTTGGCCCCCGTACGTAAGACGCAATCCGTATGAGTTTTGGCCGTGTTCATTTCCACTTCAATTGTTACAAACAGTTGCAATGTACAACTAAATATTAGCAAATCCAGCATCCTCCCATCCCTTTCATTCCCTGAGCTCTTGTGTCGCGAGTGTGCTTCAAATCCTACTCTTATTGTGTCGTCGGTTCCAACGTCCTTGTTTTTTTTATTACACAATACAACGTTGACGTTCACAACACGTATGCGCACTTACCCCTATCTATATCTATACCTAAAACGTACTAGAGGCAAAATTTCATGTCACTAATAAATTTTCGTCCAACCTACGAATAATCCTAATGTGGCTCGGCTTCGGCAATTCTGCAACCGTCTGTTGCGCACGCGTTGAGACCGGCGCAAATACGGTGTGGAGATACAATCGTAGTCGTTTTTTTCCCTCTTCGGTTCCATGTGATGCTATTTCGCTTGATTATATTCCACCACGGAACGACGTGTTGTAGATCGAGGAGGCTGACATTGTGGCGAGGAAGCAAGCAAAGAAGGGGCAGGGCCGCAACGTCCGGATCTTGCAGGCGATGCCGAGGGACGGAGGAGAGGGAGAGCTGAACACCGCGGGTTCCCCGTGCGACGTGCCATGTGGTTTTGTTCCGGCCGCCGCTCGGCGAAGCGCCCTCGGCATGGCGATGATGGACGGCGGTCGACCAGGGCGCACAGCTCCAGGGTTCGTCGTCTTTGGCTCCGCAAGGACATCGCGGTGGTGGTCGCTTCTCGACACCCGGCGTCTTGCTCGCAGGCACGAACGGAAAAGGCGCAACTGGCCACGGCAGCTGCGGCCTTGACCTAGGCAACCTCACGGCCCTCGCCTGAGATCGGGAGAGAGGAGATGGACAAAAGGAAGAGGATTGCGCGAGATGGCAGCGAACAGGGAGATATCGAGGAGGGCATCAGCTTGGGGTTAAGGTTTTTTTTTTTTTTTTTTTTTTTTTTTTTTTTTTTTTTTGAGATTGGCAACATTACAATTTTCAGTTATTGGAGATATACCATTACAATTCTGCTATTTGGAGCCATACCATTATAATTGTGCAATACTCGGACCAATGCCATGGGATACGCTCGGCGACGTATTGGGACCACCTGCAGCGTATAAGCTGCCTCTGTATTTGCGTATGGACACCCATGCCCTTGGGTCATTTGGATAAGGTGCCTCCGTATCCTACCCAGGCTGACTGCTCTCTTCCTCCTCACGCTCTGTCTCCTCTCACTCACCCTCACCCCGACGACGGTGGCGAGGAGGATGGCGGCGACCCTGTCTTTGACGGCATAGACTGCGATGACCAGAAGCACCCAGCTTGCGTGTGTGCTGCGATGCACCCTATTGAGCACAATGGGTGAGACGCAGCCGCGCGGCACGACGGAGATGGCGGACGACGAGGGCGGGTATTTATCCTCTGTCTCTTTTTCTTCCCTCTAGTGAATGAGCTCGTCCCCGGTAGATTTCGTTGAGGCTATTGATAGGGATTCATTGGATTTGGGGTTGATTTTGTTTGTTGCTAGGGTTTCGTTGTTCTCGCCAGTGATGAAAGTAGAAGGATTCTGTACCAGAAACAACACTGGTAGAAAAGCATACACAAAGGGACGCTTGATTAAGTGGGATGTTGAAGTAGCTTCATTTTCCTTCGATTTGCTATTGACAAGCCTGCGCAATGAGTTCCAGTGGTCCAGTAGTCAGTCTCCTAGTGTGTGGTTCTTTGACAAAAGGCTATGTGAAGATGTGAGAATAGAAAATGATTTTCAGATGGAAAAAGTCTAGATCACCCCTCACCTATAACAAGAAGTCTAGTTACCACCCTCAACTATAAAACCGGATTTTCTACCCCTGAACTTTTCAAAACCGGTCAAATAACCCCCCAAGCGGTTTTGGACGGTGGTTTGCTACAGTGACGGTGGTTTTATCTTTTTCTTTTTTATTTATTTCTGCTGAATCTTTGAAAAATCATAGTAAATCACAGAAAAATCATAAAATGGAAAATCCAATTTTGTTGAACTCCACATGAGTAGATCTACACAGTGGACATATAATATGGTATGCTTTGGTATAAAGTTTTTGCTGTAGCTTTAGATCTATGCTTTTCTATAATTAATTTAAATAATTCATAGATGCAGCTTCTATGGTCCAATTGTGGTGAAATTTTTATGGTGGGCTAATTATTATATGATTGAACTGTAGTAAAAATTTTATACTCATTGGATCATGTATAACTTAGTTATAGATTTATTTAGGTTTATTCTTGTTAAATCTATAACTTTATTGGACTATTCAAGTTATAGATAAAACATAGATTTAACAAGAATAAACCTAAATAAATTTATAACTAAGTTATACATGATCCAATGAGTATGAAATTTTTACTACAATTCAATCATACAATAATTAGCCCACCATAAAAATTTTACCACAATTGGACCATAGAAGCTGCATCTATGAATTATTTAAATTAATTATAGAAAAGCATAGATCTAAAGCTACAGCAAAAACTTTATACCAAAGCATACCATATTATATGTCCACTGTGTAGATCTACTCATGTGGAGTTCAACAAAATTGGATTTTCCATTTTATGATTTTTCTGTGATTTACTATGATTTTTCAAAGATTCAGCAGAAATAAATAAAAAAGAAAAAGACAAAACCACCGTCACTGTAGCAAACCACCGTCCAAAACCGTTTGGGGGTTATTTGACCGGTTTTGGAAAGTTCAGGAGGTAGAAAATCCGATTTTATAGTTAAGGGTGGTAACTAGACTTCTTGTTATAGGTGAGGGGGTGATCTAGACTTTTTCCATTTTTAGATGCATGACTTGTTTGAAATGTATAAGGATCAGATGCGCTGCGAAGTTGGTGTGTTTGACAGTTGTCTTAGACAGCCTGATGAGTTTACAAACCTAGACCCAATATGTGTGATTCCACCTGAGTTTTCTATTCACGGCAACCCCAGTAGCAAAGACATTCCACCAGGGGATGGGAATACCATCAGCCCTGATGACAACCATGCAGCCTAGCCTTCTGATAATGATGACTATCCATTAGAGCCTGAGCCTGACAGGGAACCTGACATGTTTGACAGTGATGAGGAGTATGTCGGTGTTGACGATGAAGGAATGTACATGCCTGTGCAGGCAGCTAACAATGCAGAACCTTGTAACAACCATGCTCATACTGCTGATCATGATGGCTATGTTCATGTTGCTGATCAGTTTGATGATGTTGGTGCTGCTGAAGGAGGTGTTCCTCTTGAGGCAGAGGTAAATGATGTAGATCCAGAGGAGGCTCAAGTTATCTATGATGCTAAAAACCCCAAGATAGAGAAGAGAGAAAGATTTCCTAACATTGTTGCATTTAGGAAGGCAGTGAGACATCATGCAGTGGTGAAAGGGTTTGAATTTAGTAAAATCATTACAGATAAGACTAGGTTTATTGCTAGGTGTAAAGCTGAAGGGTGTCCTTGGCGTATACATGCTTCAAGGATCTTTGATGGCAAGACAATAGAGGTGAATTGAAGTTATGACATCTCTTTCATTTTGTTACCAGTTTTCCACCTTATAATTTAACAATTTTCTGTCTATGTGTGTAGATCAAAATACTATGTGCAGAACATAAATGTGCTACTACTAAACTCCAAGAAACCAAAATGGCAACCCAAGGCTGGGCTGCAGAAAGGTTAGGGGATTGGTTGAAGAGGCATCCTACTAAGACTCCAACAGATTGCAAGGACAAATTAGAGGGTGACTATGGTATCAAGCTCAAGTACTCCAAAGCATGGTCTGGCATGAAGGTAGCACTAGAGCAGATCCATGGAAAGTATGAGGAGAGTTTTTAGCTTCTGTTCTAAAAGCATCTAGGCCCCTTATTGTATTTTGGTGATTAATGACAATACAAGATTACTATGACTAACGTGTGTTTTGCAGAGGCAATTAAGTTAGGTCATGGTAATAGAGATCGATTGGGCAATCATGGTTGTCATGCCCCTACGATGGAAACCGTTTTGGTTTTCAAAGGATGGACGACAAGGTTAAGGATGACTAGTTCTAAGTGTCGATTGGAGTTGGAGAGACACTTAGAGTAGTTTAGGACTTTGTTTTTCCTTTGGCCATACTATTAAGAGGGGTATGGACGGGTAGCTTAACCTAGGTGAGTCTAGTGAGTTAGGTGTGGTGCACACTTGCTAAGTCTAGCGCTAGGTAGCTCCAAAACAACCCTTAGATCCAATGGAGCAAACTTCATTCACGTATGATCGAGAGTTGGAAGTGAATGGAGGGTCAAATGCTGACCGGACGCTCGCTCCGGTCGGATCGGACGCTGGCAGCAGAGTCCAGTCAGTTTATTTGATCAAGGTGAAATGTCTGGATGTGATAGGATGCTGGAAGGTCAAGTGACCGGACGCTGAGGGCCAGCGTTCGGTCGACTCCAGTAAGGTCCCAAAGAGGGAGAATCCTGATCGGACGTGTCCGGTCAGTGCTGACCAGACGCTGATCAGGTTTCAGCTACTGACCGAACGCTGCTCAGCAAGTGACCGGACGCTGGGTGTCCAGAGTCCAGTCAATATCAGTAAGGTTCTAGTGATGAGAAAACATGACCGAACGCGTCCGGTCAATACTTAACCACTGGAGTTTGGCGTGTCCTGATCGGAGTGTCCGGTCAACATGACCAGAGCGTCCGGTCACCCCACAGAAGCACATAATGGTTCGTTTTTCAGCCCGTGTTATAAATACAACCTCCACTCGTGTGTGGGGGTACTTTTGCTCATTCCAACAGCTGAGAAACACATTTGTGAGTGCCAAGAAGAGCAAGGTCCTAGTGAGGTGATTGAGATTTGAGATTTCCAAAGAGAGCCCTCATTAGTGAAACAAGAGTAGCAAAGTGTGCATCCACCCTTATCATTAGGCTTGTCGTGGTCAAGTGAGAGTTTGTGCTTGTTACTCTTGGTGATGGCCATCACCTAGATGACTTGGTGGTGATTGGGAGCTTGGTGATCATCTGGAGAGCTTGTGGATGACCCAACTCAAGTTGTGAGCGGTTGTGGGTGATTCACCGTGACGGAGTGTCAAAGAATCAACCCGTAGAGAGCACTTGATCCTTGTGCGGATCAAGGGGGAGCTACACCCTTGCGTGGGTACTTCAACGAGGACTAGTGGGGAGTGGCGACTCTCTGATACCTCGGCAAAACATCATCGTATTCCTTCCTCTCTATTTACTTTGAGCATTTACTTTGAGTATTTACTTTGAGCAATTCAATTCTTGTCTTTACATTCATAGAATTGCCATGGTAGAGTAGGATTAGAACTTAGGTTGTAAGTCTTTTGTGCGGTAGAACAATTAAAAATACTTTCTAAGCACAAGGGGTTAATTGGGCTAACCATAGGATTTAATTGTTGCAAAGAAATTTAGAATTAGCCCAATTCACCCCCCTCTTGGGCATCTTGATCCTTTCAATTGGTATCAGAGCCTCATGCTCATGTTTTTAAGCTTAACCGCTTAGAGCAAGATGTCTCACAGGGATGGACCTCCTCCTATCTTTGAGGGGGATGATTTTCCTTATTGGAAAATCCGCATGGAGGCGTATCTAGAAGCTCTAGATGTTGGTATACTTCGAGCCACCTCACAAGGTTTTCCAAAACCTCGGGATGCCACACACCCACAAGGCGATGAGTTGAACTATGAAAAATGGAATGCAAAGGCCAGAAACACCATATTTAGAGGCCTTTGTAAAGATGTGTTCAACCGGGTGAGGAACCACAAAGATGCCCATGCACTATGGTCGGACGTTTGTGCGCTCCATGAGAGAACTAAGAGTGAGCGTGAGGATCGCCATCATCTTGTCATGAAAAAGCTCAACTCTTTTGAAATGCTTCCTAAAGAATGTGCTAATGAGATGTATTCACGTTTGAATGTTCTTGTAGAGGAAGTTAATGGGCTTGGACTCACTCAAATGCAACCATCCGATGTTGTAAGAAAGATCTTGAGTGTCCTCCCCATTGACAAATATGGGCATATTGTGACCGTGCTACATCAAGGTGATCTTTCCACCGCTACACCAACATAAATCTTGGGAAAGATCAATGCTCACGAGATGTACATGCATATCACACCTCAAGATGGCTCATCCTCTACTAAGAAGAAAGAAAAAGATTTAGCATTCAAAGCTAGTCAAGATAAGGGCAAAACAAGACTTAAGTATGAGAGCTCAAGTGATGAAGAAGATGATGATGAAAATCTTGCACTCATGGTAAGAAAAGCCGCCAAGATGCTAAAGAAGCTAAACAAGAGTGGCATCAAGTTCGATGGCAAGAAGAAGAAGTTCTTCACAAGCTCTAGAAGAAAGCCAATCTTCGAAATGGATTGCTTCAATTGTGGTGAACTTGGTCATCTAGCACATCAATGCACCAAGCCCAAGAAAGACAAGTTCAAGAACAAGAACAAGGGCAAGAAATATGACTCAAGCAATGAAGAAGAAGAAGAGAAGAAGAAGAACAAGCCATATAAGAAGAGAGATGGCAAGAAGAAGGAATTCCACAAGAAGAAGAAGAGTGGCAAGGCATACATTGTTGGTGATTGGCTTAGGGACATTGACTCATCAAGTGGCTCATTCGATGATGATAGTGACAATGAGAATGTGGCCGCAATTGTTATTGACTCTTCATCATCTTCACCGCCACCACCGCCGTCATCCTCTACACACCTATGCCTTATGGCCAAGGGTGAACGCAAGGCATCAAATGATGATGATAGTAGTGGTGATGAACATGCTAGTGATGATGATAGTGATAGTGATGATGAATATGAATCACCTACTTATGATGATCTTGTTAAAATACTAAATCAATACACTAAGATCATTAGGAAGACTAGAGCTAAAAATGAAAAGCTTGAGATTAAGAATGATTCTCTCTTAGCTAAATGTGACATAGCTGAAAAGGCTAGTGTTGAGCTTAGAGAAGCAAATGATGCTATGTTATCCAAACTCAAGGAGCTCAAATCTTCTAAGAAAGAGCTTAAAGATAAACATGATAAACTTGAGAGGATACACAATGAGATCATCACTAGCCACAACAAGCTAAAAGATGAATATACCACTCTTAAGATTAATCAGGATACTCTTGTCATTGCTCAAGAATTTCTATCCAATGAGCCACATGATGCTACTAACAATGTTGTTAAGATTGATATAGCTACATCATGTGATGATTTAATTGATGAGAGCATTGAGCAAGGATCTAGTGGCAAAGGCAAGCAAGTGGTTGAGTGCAATGACTATGATGAGTATGTCAAGCTCAAGCATGACAATTAAAAGCTCAAGAAAGAGTTTGAAGAGTTCAAAGTCCACAACACCATTGTGCTAGAAACTCTTGATCATGATGGTGACTTGGTTCTTGAAAATGAGAAGCTAAAAGAAGAAAACAAAAAACTCAAGGAAGAGAGAAACAATGTTGCACTCAAAGAAGATAAAAGTAGTGATGCACTCAAGGAAAAGAACAAGAAGCTCAAGTTAGAAAAAGAGCATCTCAAGATTGGATTGAGCAAGTTCACTAGAGGCAAGTATCTTCAAAGTGAGCTCCTAATGAACACCGTAATGAAGATGGATAGAAGTGGCATTGGGTACATGGCAAATCAAGAGAAGAAGAAGGCTCAAGCTCAACAACAACAATCAAAGCCAAAGCCAAAGAGATGTTTTGAGTGTGGACAAGAAGGCCACTTTGCTCATGAGTGCCAAACTCCACGACCACAACCCTTGCCCAAGCATGCTAGACCCTTTGTCTTTAATGCTCACTACATGCTTAGAAAGGATTGTAGTGGAAAGATGAAAGTGATGTTCTTAGGACCTCCAAACAAGAATAGGCCTAAAAAAATTTGGGTTGCCAAGTCACTTGTTGAGAAGGTGAAGGGCCCTCAACAAGTTTGGGTTCCTAAAGCTTGATCTCTTGTGTGTAGGTGAACTACAAGACTGGCGGAAGTCATTGGGTTATTGATAGTGGTTGCACATAACATATGACCGGTGATCCTCGTATGTTTACCTCACTAGATGAAGAAGTAGATGGGCAAGAAAGAATCATATTTGGAGATAATTCAAAGGGCAAGGTCAAAGGATTGGGCAAAGTAGCAATATCAAATGATCATTCCATCTCTAATGTGCTATATGTTGCTTCATTGAGCTTCAACTTGCTATCCGTTGGACAATTATGTGATCTTAGATTTCAATGCTTGTTTACCGAGAAGGAAGTTGTTGTATCTAAGAAGGATGATGATCATGTGATATTCAAAGGATTTAGATACAATAACCTATATCTAGTGGACTTCACCTCCGAAGATGCAAACTTGAAGACATGCCTATTCACCAAAACAACACTTGGGTGGCTATGGCATAGAAGACTTGCTCATGTTGGGATGAGCTCACTCAAGAAGCTTATGAAGAATGATTTGGTGAGAGGGTTGAAGGATGTGAAGTTTGAGAAGGACAAACTTTGTAGTGCATGTCAAGCCGGCAAGCAAGTTGTAAATACCCATCCAACAAAAGCTTTTATGTCAACCATAAGAGTGCTAGAGCTCCTTCACATGGACTTATTTGGACCAACAACATACAAGAGTTTGGGAGGAAATCTTTATTGTCTTGTGATTGTTGATGACTATTCAAGATACACATGGGTATTCTTTCTTCATGACAAATCTGAAGTAGCATCTTGCTTCAAGAAGTTTGCCAAGAGAGCACAAAATGAATTTGAAGTGAAGCTTAAGAAGATAAGAAGTGACAATGGCAAAGAATTTGACAACACCAACATTGAAGCCTATTGTGATGAAGTTGGGATCAAGCATGAAGTCTCCGCAACATATACTCCTCAACAAAATGGTGTAGTTGAGAGGAAGAACCAGACATTGATCACTCTTGCAAGAACAATGTTAGATGAGTACAACACTCCCGAAGCTCTATGGGCGGAAGCAATCAACACCGCATGCTATACATCCAACCGCCTATTCCTTCAAAAGTTCCTTGGCAAGACACCTTATGAGTTGCTCAATGGGAAGAAGCTGGACGTCTCCTTCTTTAGGGTGTTTGGTTGCAAATGCTATATCTACAAGAAGCGACAACACCTAGGGAAGTCCTAAAGATGTTGTGATATTGGTTTTCTTGTTGGTTACTCATCAAAGTCCAAAGCATATAGAGTATTTAATCATTCCATCGGCTTAGTTGAAGAAACATATGATGTGGAATTTGATGAATCTAACGGCTCCCAAGGAGCACATGAGAATCTTGATGATGTTGGTGATGAACCATTCAGGGAGGCAATGAAGAACATTCCAATTGGAGACATCAAGCCTAAAGACAATGAAGATGATGTACAAGTGATTGATCCACCCTCTTCATCAAGTGTACCACAAGATGGTGAAAAAGATGAGAGAGTAGAAAATGAAGACACTCATGTCTCCCATAAGCAAATGGTGGTACAAGCACAAGATGTTGATGCTCCACAACCACCTCCTCAAGTGGTCAATAGAAGAAATACACCTCTACTATAAGATCATCCACAAGATCTCATCATAGGGAGTCCTTCAAAGGGTGTAATGACTCAATCACAAAAACTTGCTTCATTTATTGCTCATCACTCTTTTATCTCTTGCTATGAGCCTACTAAGGTAGAAGAAGCTCTTCAAGATCCGGATTGGATAAATGCCATGCATGAAGAGTTGAACAACTTCACCCGCAATGAAGTTTGGACTCTTAAAGAGCGGCCAAAAGGTGCAAGAGTCATTGGAACAAAGTGGGTGTTCCGAAACAAGCAAGATGATCAAGGTGTTGTTGTGAGGAATAAGGCAAGACTACTTGCAAAGGGGTTCTCTCAAGTTGAAGGTTTGGATTTTGGAGAGACCTTTGCGCCGGTTGTAAGATTAGAAGCCATTCATATCCTCCTTGCATATGCATCACATCATGAAATGAAATTATATCAAATGGATGTGAAAAGTGCATTTTTAAATGGCTTTATTAATGAACTAGTCTATGTTGATCAACCTCCCGGGTTTGAAGACCCTAGATATCCTAATCATGTTTATAGGTTGTCCAAGGCACTGTATGGGCTTAAGCAAGCCCTAAGAGCTTGGTATGAGCGCCTTCGGGACTTCCTCATTGAGAAGGGCTTCACAATTGGAAAGGTCGACACCACACTATTCACCAAGAAGCTTGATGGGCATATCTTCATTTGTCAAGTGTATGTTGATGATATCATCTTTGGATCATCAAATGAAGATTCATGCAAAGAATTTGGTGAATTGATGTCGAAAGAGTTCAAGATGTCCATGATTGGTGAGCTTACATTCTTTCTTGGTTTTCAAGTCAAGCAAATAAGAGAAGGGATCTTCATCTCTCAAGAGAAATATACAAAAGATCTTCTCAAGAGATTCAAGATGAATGAATGTAAGCCAATCAAGACATCAATGCCAACTAATAGACATCTTGGCCTAGATGAGGGAGGTAACATGGTTGATTAAACTCTCTACCGCTCTATGATTGGTAGCTTGTTATATTTAACCGCATCTAGGCCCGACATCATGTTTAGTGTGTGTATGTGTGCTAGATTTCAAGCTAAGCCTAAGGAATCACATTTAATTGCCATAAAAAGAATCCTTAGGTATCTTAAGTACACACCAAGCATTGGCCTTTGGTATCCCAAAGGAGCTAGATTTGAATTAATTAGCTATTCCGATTCAGATTATGCCGGATGCAAAGTTGATAGAAAAAGGACATCCAGAGGATGCCATTTGCTTGGTAGATCACTTGTGTCTTGGTCCTCCAAGAAACAAAATAGTGTGGCCTTGTCCACCGCCGAAGCGGAATATATTGCCACAGGTGCTTGTTGTGCACAAATACTTTACATGAAACAAACTTTGCTAGACTATGGTGTAGTTCTAGAAAAAGTACCTCTTTTGTGCGACAATAAAAGTGCGGTAAAACTTGCAAATAATCCAGTTCAACACTCTCGCACCAAGCACATAGATATCCGTCATCACTTTCTTAGAGATCATGTTGCTAAAAATGATATATCATTAGAAGGTGTAAGGACCGAGGATCAATTGACGGATATCTTCACTAAACCGCTAGATGAGGCAACATTTTGTAGATTGCGAAATGAACTCAATGTGCTTGATTTTAGCAACTTCACTAAAAATTGAGCTTGTGTTGTCCCTTGCATTGCATTGTAATATACAACATGTTTAATGCTTTATAATGCATATAGGGCTTGTCTAACATGGTTAAGATAACCGCCAAAAAGCGTGTGAAGAAGCTTAGCCTTGGATCAAACTTGACAAGCAATTAGATTTACTTTCAAATATTGCATTGCATATGCATGATTGTTGTTTGTCGTTTGTCTTCAAATTGCCCTCTTATTGCCTATTTTTCTTAAAAAAAATTATAGCCTAAGGCAAAATATTTTGAAAAACTTGAGGGTTTAAGAGAGGTCACTCACATCAGTCCCAATTGGTGTTTATTTGGATCTTATTGGAGTTGGGACTTGATTGGGAACAGGCAGCGTGAAGGACTTTGAAGATTCGCTGAAGAAAGTGTGACCGGACGCTACACCGAACTCTGATGTCCAACGTCCGGTCAGTTCACAAGAGGTGAACCTGCTGCCGAAGGAGTGACCGGACGCTGAAATAGTGTTTTACCAGCGTCTGGTCAGAAGGAGCTTCAGCGTCTGGTCGATGATGAAGACATCAAGGCTAGGTGACCGGACTCTGGCTACGTCCGGTCAGTGTCCACCGGATGCATCCGTCGCGATTCCAGAGGATTTGGACCTCTCTGGAATCGAGCGGACACTGGGTGGTAGCGTTCGGTCGCTACCATCGGAGCGTCCGGTCAGTAGAAAGCGTGTGATTTCAGGGCACTTTTCTCATTTCCTATTCTGACTCGGGGGGCCACCTTATTTAATCTAAATGCTGGTGTTTTGACATAATCCACCGCCGACATCGCCGTATGCCCGTGCCCCAAACCTGAGCGCCTCTGATTTCGCCTCCACTACCGCAGTCCCACGCCGTGCTGCCCAGCTCCACCACCACCTCTTCCGCATGCCTCCCTGCCAAGCCACGCTCTAGAGCTCGCCGCGCCCGCACGGCACCACCCCGTCCAAGTACTGCTCCCGAGCATCACCGCTGCTCGCCCTGCGTCTCCACATCCTGGGCCGCCATGCCTCGTCCGCGCTACACCAGAGCCACCTAGCACGCCATCGAGCCCCACTCCAGTGCCAACGTCTACACCGTGCCCTAGCTCTGCCTTGATCTAGCCCTAGCTTCAGCACAGCACCGGTAAGACCCTGCCGTCGTGCCCTAGGATCCATATTGCAACTTCACCGTGACCTCACAGCACTGCTTTCAATTACATCCAGGGCCATCGATTCACTGTTCACCACCAACCCTAACCCTAGATTCGGTGGCTCCCGCGTGTCGCTTATCTTTTCATCGGATTGCCGGTTCGTCAGGTAACAAGCCAGTCATTTCAATTTCGTATCTAAATTGCTTGCTTCCTAGGGATTCACATCTATTAGGTATATTGTATTTATTTGTATATCCTATCTATTCCATCATGCAGTGAGTCGGTGCCATTGAGACCGTGTGGCAGTTGTCAGTTAACTCGGAGCCAAGCTCGTGAGTACAGATCAAGGCCAAGCCCCGGAAGTGTCAGTGGCAGTTGATCTTGGTCAGCGGCAGTTTTTCTCTTCAGATACATCAGATGGCTCGCACGAAGAATGTCGGTGGTGGTCCTGGTGATGAGGATCAGAGGCCGCCGCCTCGTCAGCCTGTAGATCCAAAAGGCAAGGTGACAAAGAAAGTTGCATCAAAGAAGCGAAATTATCCTGATGCAGAGACAGCCAGGGCAGCCGTAGTTGCAGAGGCCGCAGAGCGTGCTGAGAGAGGAGGTGCACACAGTGGAGTTGTTATTGTAGATCCACTTCCACCAAGAGCGATGGAGGGAATTGAGCGTGTTGAGCGTCTTCATGGTGGTCCACCTGGGACCATCATGGTTGTAGGATGGCGTCATACTATTGATGAGGTTCAGCCTTAGGGGGAGTCACAGCAGCAGCCACAGGCAGCAGAGTAGACTCAGGAAGCACAGCCAGCACAGGAGACTCAGGAGGGTGAGCAGGCCGAGGAGACAGAGCCGACGCCCCAGCCATAGTTACACCGCTCTAGTCGTACTCAGGTTCTAGTCTCACCAAGGCTAGAGACACAGAGGAGGGGTGCACGTCCACTGCCTAGACCACAGGGTCCGCCTCCAGTGACCCATCTTGACCTGAGGGCCACCACGGCCAAGCAGGTCCAGCAGCTGAGGTTCATGGACTTTGAGGTGTGGTTTCCTCCGAGGAGGGATGAGCGAGCTTTTGAGGGTTTTTATACGCCACTACAAGAGGACTTCTACAATGCATATTTGAACAGTGGTGCTGTTTTCAGATCTCAGCGTGTCTGCAACATTGAGGTTATAGTCACAGCAGCTGGAGAGCACATTCGCCCCTACCTTGCATATCTGCCGGGGTTGATAGATTTGATTGGACGGACAGGATTATATGTTCCATCTTAGGTTCGTCAGTTATGTGCTTCCCTCTGGATAGACCCGCACCATAACTTTATTCACTTTGCATTCAGATGCTGAGATTACTGTCTAATGAGTCAGAGGGTCAGGGAGATACTGAGGCTATAGGAGCAGCCCGTCAGGTTACATGAGGTCTGTTATGGATAGATAGAGCCTCCTAGGTGTCCTCATGGTGGCATGGTGCCCCCTATGGATCTTGTGCGCCATTGCTTCAAGGAGCCTTTTGGCGAGGGCTCACGTAGGAACCCCAGTGATCTTACTCCTACTGCCCGCGTGCTTGAGGCTGTTATGAGGAGGACACTGCTTCCTAGGATGGGATATAGAGAGGGCATTACTCACATCCAGCTATGGCTTATCAACTCTCTGATGTAGCAAACAGTATTCAATATTTGGGATCTTCTTCTGTCTAAGATGGAGGACACTATAGCTGAGGGATTCAGAGGTCGTCAACAGGTACCCTATGCTCACTGGATCACATTCCTTATCCATAGAGTAGTGACAGTTAGGTCTCTAGAGATGCTTGCTGAGTATAGCGGTGCCACCATAGAGTTTCCTGCTTATAACATGGCACATAGGATCAGGCATAGCACGCCACAGACACCCAGTCAGTCTCACTGTCATCCAGATATAGCAGAGTATGTAGCTCAGTAGGACAAGATTATTAGAGGCATAGCAGCTACTGTGGAGGAGGAGCTTGAGGCTCAGCAGGAGGGGAGCGAGCCTAGTGATAGCTTAGATGATGACTACATGCCTATCCCTCAGATGCCTCCACATAGACATGATGCAAAGGCCATCAGTTCTAGCTTAGCTCCACCTGCCCCGCAGATAGATCCCACTTTGCTTACTTTACTAGAGCGGATGAGACAGGACCAGGCCAGACATGCTCAGGAGACTACTGCTACGTTTGCATAGTTCCAGACTTGTCAGGATGAATTTCAGAGGCAGCAGTAGGCCATCCAGCAGTAGTAGCAGGCCATGCATCAACAGTAGTTACTCATGCAGCAGCAACTTCTTGGATTCATGCAGCATGTAGTGATAGCCATTAGGGCTCCACTGCCACATCCTTCGCCCTAGCTTGGTCAGCATGGTACAACTTTGATGACTCCAGCGATACAGCCCAGTGGGCTTCAGAGTCAGGGATAGCCACCAGAGCCGTTTGCTTCACCGATAGTATAGGTGTCCCAGTGGTTATCCTCGCCAGTGGTAGCCCCGTAGTTCACACCTTATTAGAAGGGCTTCACACCAGGTCAGACGTCCTCGCTATTTGAGCCAGACACTTCAGTCTCCAAGAGTCTTGGAGCATCCTTCAGCGAGTTGATAGGATAGCCAACACTGCCACATTTGTATGCCCTAGGTCCTTCTACAGTAGCTCCCGTCACTGTGACTACACAGAGGCTTCCTTCCTTAGTTGCATCTTTAGATCCTACTATAGGCATACCAGCAGAGTCACAGGCAGCACATGTCCTAGCTTAGACCCAAACCACTTCAGTGACATTATCAGCTATAGAGGGTTAGACTGCTCAGAGCTTAGGGTCAGATGATGATGGTGCCCAGTTCATGCTTGCTCCTTGTACTTCAGCGCCCGACTCGTCCGTTGCAGCCCCACCAACCGACCCTTAGGATTTGGTGTTTGATGCCAAAGGGGGAGAGGGTTCGAGTATGTTAGCCTTAGGGGGAGCAACTACTTAGGGGGAGCCTAGTATTATTAGCTTACTATCTATTACATTTTGGAGTTTCTATGTGTGTGATACATTATGCATTCATGTTTACTACTATATATATGTGATAGTGATATCTACGTGATTGTGATATTTTACATGTGTGCTCTCTACTTTGAATCCTTTATATATCATATCACTTGTGTCATGCTCATTTGCTTTGCTTCCGCGCTTTACTCCGATGCAAATGAGCTTCATTACTTATACTCATGCTTATTTCATATCTTTTGAGTACATCATGTTGGCTTGGGTCATATAAGCTTGCCTAACTCTTTTGTTCTTATTGACAAAAGCCTATATGATTCAAGCATGTCAAAAACCTCAACTCTTTTACATACTCAAGGTGGTATTGTCATCAATCGCCAAAAAGGGAGAGATTAAAAGCATCTAGGCCCCTTGTTGGGTTTCGGTGATTAATGACAATACAAGATTACTATAACTAACGTATGTTTTATAGAGGCAATTAAGTTAGGTCATGGTAATGGAGATTGATTGGGCAATCATGGTTGTCATGCCCCTACGATGGAAATCATTTTGGTTTTCAAAGGATGAACGACAAGGTTAAGGATGACTAGTTCTAAGTGTCAATTAGAGTTGGAGAGACACTTAGAGTAGTTTAGGACTTTGTTTTTCCTTTGGCCGTACTATTAAGAGGGGTATGGACGGGTAGCTTGACCTAAGTGAGTCTAGTGAGTTAGGTGTGGTGCACACTTGCTAAGTCTAGAGCTAGGTAGCTCCAAAATAGCCCTTAGATCCAATAGAGCAAACTTCATTCACGTATGATCGAGAGTTGGAAGTGAATGGAGGGTCAAATACTGACTGGACGCTGGCTCTGGTCGGACCGGACGCTGGCAATAGAGTTCGGTCAGTTCATTTGATCAAGGTGAAACGTCTAGATGTGACCGGACGCTGGAAGGTCAAGTGACCGGACACTGAGGGCTAGCGTCTGATCGACTCCAGTAAGGTCCCAAAGATGGAGAATCCTGATCAGACGTGTCCAGTCAGTGCTGACCAGACGCTGATTAGGTTTCGGCTACTGATCGGACGCTGCTCAGCAAGTGACTAGACGCTAGGTGTCCAGAGTCCGGTCAACATAACCAGAGCATCCGGTCACCCCGCAGAAACACATAACGGTTCATTTTTTAGCCCGTGTTATAAATACAACCTCCACTTGTGTGTAGGGGTACTTTTGCTCATTCCAACAGCTGAGAAACATGTTTGTGAATGCCAAGAAGAGCAAGGTCCTAGTGAGGTGATTGAGATTTGAGAATCCCAAAGAGAGCCCTCATTAGTGAAGCAAGAGGGCAAAGTGTGCATCCACCCTTCTCATTAGGCTTGTCGTGGTCAAGTGAGAGTTCGTGCTTGTTACTCTTGGTGATCGCCATCACCTAGATGGCTTGGTGGTGATTGGAAGCTTGGTGATCATCCGGAGAGCTTGTGGATGACCCAACTCAAGTTGTGAGCAGTTGTGGGTGATTCACCATGATGGAGTATTGAAGAATCAACCTGTAGAGAGCACTTGATCCTTGCGCAGATCAAGGGGGAGCTATACCCTTGCGCGGGTGCTCCAACGAGTACTAGTGGGGAGTGGCGACTCTCCAATACCTCGGCAAAACATCGCCGCGTTCCTCCCTCTCTATTTACTTTGAGCATTTACTTTGAGTATTTACTTTGAGCAATTCAATTCTTGTCTTTACATTCATAGAATTGCCATGGTAGAGTAGGATTGGAACTTAGGCTGTAAGTCTTTTATGCGGTAGAACAATTAGAAACACTTTCTAGGCACAAGGGGTTAATTGGGCTAACTATAGGATTTAATTGTTGCAAAGAAATTTAGAATTAGCCCAATTCACCCCCCCCCTCTTGGGCATCTTGATCCTTTCATGTTCAATTGGGCAGCTCAGATTGCCAAATCATCACCTGGCAGTCATGTGCAGATAGAGGTAGAGATGGTTGAGGGCAAGCAGAGATTTAGGAGGATTTTTGTAGCTCTTAAGCCATGTATTGATGGCTTTCTAGTGGGATGCAAACCATTTATAGGGATTAATGCTTCATGTTTGTATGGCAAGTACAGAGGATAGTTGGTATCTGCAACTGGTATAGATGGGCACAATTGGTTGTATCACATTGCATATGCAATTTTTGACACTAAGAATGAGGACAACTGGACATGGTTCATGCAACAGCTACACATAGCCACTGGTGATGTTCCAAACCTTGTTATTTGTACACATGCTTGTAAAGGTTTGGAGAAGGCTATAGGAGCTGTATCCCCAAATGCTGAAAATAGGGAATGCATGAGACACATGTACCAAAATTTCATGAAGCACTACACAGGTGATGTTTTCACTGATCACCTATACCCAGCAGCTAGGAGCTACACAAAAGGAATGTTCAAATGGCACATGAAGAAAATATTTGATTTTGCACCTAGAACAATTGAGTATCTTGACACGCACCATAGTAGGTTATGGTACAGGAGTTCTTTTTCTAAAAACAGCAAGTGTGATGCCTTGACTAATAATGTGTCAGAGAGTTTTAATGCACAAGTGAAGAAATTCAAGGGTCTATTGCTGCATGAACTGGTAGACAAGTTGCGGGAGTTGATAATGGAGAAGAGATACTTGAGGAAGAAACTGGCTAGACAGTGGCATGACAGGATTCTCCCTAATGTTATTAAGGAACTTAATCTGATTAGCAATCACCTGACGGTCCTCAAAGTATTTGTAAGTGATGATGACATTGCTGAAGTTACCATTGTGGACCAATGGAACAACCAGAAGCGCGAAACAATAGACCTACAAAATCACAATTGTTCTTGCAGGGAGTGGCAAGTCACCGGAAAGCCTTGTAGACATGCTTTGGCTCGGATATTGTCCAATAGAGGGATGGAAATAGAAGATTATGTGCATGAGTACTACTCAGTGGCTAAATTCAAGAAAGCTTATGAGGCAAGAGTTGAACCTATACCTGATAGATCCCAGTGGCTTGAAGTTGATCTTGGGTTCACAGCGCACCAACCATTATTGGGTAGAGGACCAGGGAGGCCAAAGGTGCAAAGGATTAGAGGATGCATGGAGAAAAGGGCTACCAAGAAAAAGGTGAGATGCAAAAGATGTGGAGGACTTGGCCACTTCCAAAAAAGCTGCAAAGAGCCAGAGGTTGGTCAAGATGGTGAAAGAGGTCCATGCAGGAACCATTTTTGCAGAAAGAGGACCATAGAAGATGATGCAGGTACCTCACAACCACAGGTGAACAAAAAGAAGAAAAAGAAGACAACCACAGCCAAGAAAAAAACACCTGTGAAGAAGAAGCTGAAAAGGGCAAAGGCAAACCCACCTCGCACTACTGTGACTAGTATCACAAATCTTGTCTTTGATCCATAGTCTACTTGACAGGGCTCAAAATGTTCTCTGATGCTTTTGGCAAAAAAAACTTGTAATGTCATGTAATGCTTTTGGGCACAAAAACTTCTCTGTGCCTCTGATCATTTTGGGCACATGAACTTGTAATGGTAGTCTATGCTGTTAATGGCCTCAAAACACTATGTAGTGAATGCTGATGGCCTAGGTAATACTTCTGTGAGATGCACTTGACTGATGGCATCAAACACTTATCTAATATATTTCTGTGAACTGGCCTATGTTAAATTAGGTATTATTTCTGTGAAATTCTCTGAGAACTTGTTTCTGGATAGTTGGCATGCTACTTGTTTATTTATTGCAGTGTTAAGTTTCGACAAACATGCTGCAGAAACTTGTTCATAAATTGCAAACAAACATAGCTCCAAGTACAGATCAAATGCTTACATTACCCACTCATCATGAGAGTGCACAAAAGCTACCCAAATTCTAAGCTAACACTATCTAACACATGCTACATTACATGAGAATTCATTTCATCCATACAATAGCCACCAGGACAGTTACAAAGATTGCCAAGAAAACAACAGCTGCATTGTCCAAGACAATTGGACTCTTTTCCTTCTTAACCTCATTTTCAGTTCTTTCACTTCAGTCTTCAGGCTGCCAACCTCCAATTTGATGTCACTGAGCAGCAACTTCAAATCAAGTGCCACCATCTCGAACCCTCCAACAGTAGTAGCAGCAGGCTGCTGGACAACTTGAACAGCACCAGCTGGATTGTGCCTAGAAACAAAAGAACTCTCCAATAGATTGGCATGATTATTGCGCAAATAGAGCTCATATGCATCCTCAAACCACCATTTACCACACCTATTTGAGCACCTGTAGTAGAAGTTGTCGTTCTTGCTCTTGCACTTGACGACGGGCACCAAGCACTGGGGGTAGTCCACGAGAGGGAGAGTCCTCCCCTGCTGTGATGAGCTATAAGCCATGGTGGCCATGGGCAAACGGCAGCGGCGGCTGGGCACAGCGGCGGAGCCGGCGGCTGTAGCACCTAACCCTAGCAGACAGGAAGGGAGGAGGCGAACAGAGCGCGGCGAGGAGGAAAGGGAGAGCCGGCGCCTGGTGGGCCTTATCTAATTGACCCGAGGGCATGGACGTCCAGACTGAAATAGTGAGGCAGTGTACACACCTGCAGGTGGCCCCAAGACGTCGCTGAGCGTATCCCATGGCGTTGGTCCGAGTATCGCACAATTGTAATGGTATGGTTCAAATTAGTCGAATTGTAATGGTATATCTCCAATAACCGAAAATTGTAAGGGTGCCAACCAAAAAAAACTTTTTTTATAGCTCAGCGGACGTGGACGCCAACGCCGTCAAGAAGCAGTGCGCCGTCGTGGGTCTGTTCCCAGTGCAGTCCAAGAACTGCCCTGTTCCGATGGCCTTCCTCTCGGGGCTCCTCAAGACGACGATGGTGGTGTCCGCGTCCAACATCTGCGCTTCTACAGGGCCGACATGGAGAAGCGGATCGGCATGCAGCTAGACCAGGCCATCCTAGAGGACATACTCATCGCCTCCGGCACGGGCACGACCACACCGCCCGTGCAGCAGCACTCGCTGTTCGACTCGGACGTGGTTGCGTGCATCTTCTCGGTGTTCCTCAACCTCGACGATGGCAACGAGGAAGACACCGGGTTGGACTACGACAGAGCCTCCTGGTGAAGGCCGCCAAGCTGCTGAATAGCTACTCCGCAGAGGTCACGCTCGACTCCAACATCCTCCCGTCGTTCAAGCTCATCTCATTCACCGAGCTGCTCCTGGACCATGCTCTTTGTTTTGTTTTTGCGTGAGCATTTTATGATTTTTTTTCCCACGTGACTCAAGCATCCCGGTTTTCGCCCTGATCGTTTGGGCTTGTTTGGCTTATAAGTCGTACTTTTTCAGCCAACGGATAATATTTTTCGCTCACACTAAATCAGCCAACAATACTTTCAGTCAGTCATGGCTTATCAGCCAAATAAGCCCAAACGAACAGGACGTTTGATTCTTATTTCTTTTGGTTTTATATTTATTTCTCATAAATTTAAAAAAAATATAAAAAAATAAAAGACAGTATCATATGCCTATCAACATCTAATCTTTCTCTATAAAGTAAAGATTTGTGCACCACTAAGTTATTGATGTAATTTAATTAAGAATAAAATAACCACTAATCTTTCTCTATAAAACATTGTCATACTATCTATTTATTAGTGAATCCACGCACGCAAATCCTACCTCTATGAACACATTCGAATGACTGAGCCGACAGATTTCGAGATTCACGAAGTCACCATAAGCACGAGATTCACGAAGTCACTGTAGGCATCTCGATGTCGACAGGGACGTCGCCTACCACTGAAAGCATAGCGCCGTTAAATCCTGGAATAAATCTAGAAAAATACGAGCATCCGTATTAAGTCGAGGACTTAACCTAGGTGAACAGGTTCCAGCACAAGAAACCTAGCCAACTGATTTATGATCAGTTCGCTCCAATGTCCTTGTTTATATAGCTTGTGTTCGTGAAAATTCAGAAACTGATGAAGATAACAATATCTCTGCAAATGAACAACCAGCAATATAATAGTACTGTTTGATGCGCGCCAGGGCCAGGTTCACTATCCCAAAATAGCACAGCGCTAAAACTGTCTCCAACAGTAAGGACGCAAACACGAGACATATTCCATGATTTAAGTCACATACAGGAAAAGGGTCACGCACCCAAAACCTTCCTTCTTCAACAACGAACCCAAAAGAAGACTCTCAGTTTCCTCCGTCTGATGCCGCTTGCTCCTCCGTCTTCGTCTTCCCCGCGGCCGGTCACCGAGCTGCGAGCTCCGGCGTGAGATCCGGCGAGGCGCGCTGCCCCTTCGCTCGGGCGAGCTCCGGCAGCATCCCCGGCGCGGCCCCTTCGTCCGCCGCCTCGCGAGCGCCACCACGGGCAAGCACCACCGCGGGTGAGAGCCGCCGCGCGCAAGCCGCCTCCGTCCCCACCGCGAGCGGCACCTGCTAGATCCGGCTGCCCTCTCCTCTCCTCGCCGCGCAGGCTGCTCCTCGCCGCGCCGGCGGCTCCCCGCAACAGCCCTGTCTAGCCGCGCCGGCCACGTCCGCCGCGGACCCACCTGGAAGCGCTGGCGGCTCCTCGCCGCGAGCTCGCCTCGTCGAGCCGGCCGCGCCCCGTCGCGGGCCGCACCTCGCCGCGGGCCCACCACTACGGCGCCAAAGATTTGCGTCGTCTCTCTCGACGCTTATTTATGTTTCGGTTCGGCTAGTATGCAAAATGTGTCATCTATTTGGATCTTCTGTTGGAGCGTGTTTTTTGATACCCAAAATACTGTGAACGACCTATTTTGCGTTTTGGTTGCGGTGTTAGAGACAGTCTAAGTATGGTAATGTAACGTCTGGGCAGGCGGTTGCTCGCGAGAGGCGCTTCCGTGACACCCGGTCGCCATGCAACCGCAGAGGCCGCGCGCAGCCACTCCATTGCCGCCTTTTAGAGCACCCCGGCTGCACCACCCTCGCCTCGCCAAAGTCCGCGCGCAAGGGACCTCCTCGCCTCCGTGCTTGCGATCGCACCGGCCTCTACTGCGACCTTGCGAAAAAGCTAGCTTTCCGTGTGCGCGTGTCTGTCTGTCTATCTGACATCGATCTCCATGACGACGACGTCCCCGCGCGTGTGGCTGCTCTTCATGGCGCTGGCGCTCGCCTGCGTGCTGCTCGTCAGGTCCGCCGACGCCGCTGCCGCCGAGGACTCCGCGTACGGGTGCAACCCTGCCACGGACAAGACGTGCAAGCCCGAGGGCGTGGGGGTGGTGCTGCCGGGCGGCGGCATTGACCTCGACGGCGACGGAGACGAGGACGAGCTGCCGCAGTTCGAACCCCACCTCACGATCCTTGGCCATGCCCACTGAAGAGGGAGTTGGTTGGACGACATGATGTGCTGTCACATTTGCCTTGTATTTTCTGTTGTTAATTTGACGCGAGAGTAATTAAATGAGCATATGATGGTAATTTATTCACTGTGTATTGTTTGTTCAAACTTGAAAGTGCACTGATTCGATCAAGGGTAAAAACGTAGGCCCGGTTCAGAACATATGTTTTTATTTCTCTTTTTATATGTTTTTCTTGTGAAATTGAACTAATTTTTGTGAGAAATTCCTCTATGATTTCTGCGTTTCAAACATGTATTTATCTTCAAGATGAGATGATAACTGGAAGTGGATTCCTCTTTTGCTTTAGCTGATTATTAGCCTAAATTCTTCGTTCCAAGTTCGTTCACATGATCGAGATACAAAAGGCAACATGCCAAGCCAGTGTGCTATTCTCAATTTCTAGTTGAATTTACAAGATAAATTGTTAGATATGTGTCAAATATGTGTATAGATTATTAAGTTGCGATTTAAGTTGTATTAATTAAGGTTAGGATAGAATTGGAGTTGAACTCTATATCCTAGAGGAGACCATAAATATTAGGCAACTCGTGTTGTAACCAGAGGACACCTATAACTTGGGGGGCGCCAATAGGGCTGCGGGATCGAGCGCCAATATAGCTCAGTTTCAGTATAGGGTTTGGTAGGTAGCTACATGAGAGGACATGCTCTTGGTGCTTGATTCAAGCCATACAAAGTCTTTCTTAACTTATAAACATGGTTAGGTTTCTTCTCATCTTCAAAACCGGAAGGTTGCTCAACATATATAAGCTCATTGACGTACCCATTGAGAAATACACTTTTTATATCCATTTGGTACAACTTGATGTTGTGGTCACAAGCATAGGCTAACAAGATCCTAATTGCTTCCAATCTTACAACCGGAGCATATGTTTCTCCAAAGTCAAGACCTTCAACTTGAGTGTAACCTTGAGCCACTAATCTTGCTTTATACCTTACTAATATCCCATCGTGATCTTGCTTGTTCTGAAAGACCCACTTGGTTCCAATCTCATTATGATCCTTAGGCCTCTCAACTAACTCACATACTTGATTTCTTGTGAAGTTGTTAAGCTCTTCATGCATAGCATTCACCCAATCAATATCCTTCAAAGCTTCATCTATCTTCTTAGGTTCAATGGATGACACAAATAAGAAGTGTTCATAAAATGATACCAATCGTGGTCGCCAGCATAGGCTAACAAGATCCTAATTGCTTCGAACCCATATGTTTCTCCAAAGTCAAGACCTTTAACTTGAGTGTAACCTTGAGCCACTAATCTTGCTTTATTCCTTACTAATATCTCATCTTGATCTTGCTTGTTCTGAAAGACCCACTTGGTTCCAATCTCATTATGATCTTTAGGCCTCTCAACTAACTCACATACTTGATTTCTTGTGAAGTTGTTAAGCTCTTCATGCATAGCATTCACCCAATCAATATCCTTCAAAGCTTTATCTATCTTCTTAGGTTCAATGGATGACAGAAATAAGAAGTGTTCATAAAATGATGCCAATCGTGATCTTATTTGCACACCTCTTGACATATAACCAATGATAGAATCCAATGGATGATCTCTTGCAACTTGGTTGGTTGGAGCACTTGCATTTGATTGCTTGCATTTGATTGATCACTTGGTTAAGATGATGAACTAGCCACTTGTTGTTGATCTTGCACTTTGTCATCACTAGCACTTGCTTGAACTTGATCATGAGAACCACTAGCTTGTATATTTGAGTTAGAGAGCACTTGATCTTTGTCATCTTAAACATTGATCACCTCTCTTAGCCTTATGTCATCAATGTCCATGTTTTTTATTGCATTGACCAATTGAGTGCCTCTCATATCATCTAGATTCTCATCTTCCTTTTGGGAACAATTGGTTTCATCAAATTCCACATCATGAACCTCCTCAAGAGTACCACTAGCCAAATTCCAAACTCTATAAGCCTTGCTAGTAGTGGAGTAACCAAGCAAGAAACTTTCATCATATTTCTTCTCAAACTTGCTCAATCTTGTGCCTTTCTTCAATATGTAGCATTTGCAACCAAAAACTCAAAAGTATGCAATATTAGGCTTTCTTCCATTCAAGAGCTCATAAGGTGTCTTCTCCATCATGGGGTGACAATAGAGTCGGTTGCTATAGTAGTAAGCCATGTTGATTGCTTCGGCCCAAAAGGAATGACTCACATTGTACTCACTCAACATTGATCTTGTCATATCTATCAAGGTTCTATTCTTCCTCTTAACTAGTACATTTGATTAAGGAGTGCATTTGACCGAGAATTGATGCCTAATTCCAAACTCATCACAAAGCTCATCAATTTTTATATTCTTGAACTCACTTCTATCGTCACTTCTCATTTTCTTGATGGTTGTTTCAAACTCATTGTGAATTCTCTTGATGAAAGTCTTGAAGGTTGCAAACACATCACTCTTGTCAATAAGAAAGAACACCCATGCATATCTAGTGAAATCATCCACAATCATAAATCCATATTTGTTTCCACCAATGCTAGTGTAAGTGGTTGGTCCAAACAAATCCATATGCAATAACTCAAATGCCTTAGATGTACTCATCATGCTCTTCTTAGGATGTGTATTGCCAACTTGCTTTCCGGCTTGACATGCACTACAAAGCTTATCCTTCTCAAATGTTACATCTTTCAAACCTCTAACTAGATCATACTTAATCAACTTGTTTAATTATGTCATTCTAACATGACCAAGCCTTCTATGCCATAACCAACCTATGCTAGACTTAGTGAGCAAACATATTGACAATTGAGCTTCACTAGCATTGAATTCAACTAAGTATAGATTCTCATATCTAAAACCTTTGAAGATCAAGTTAGAGCTGTCTACACTTATGATCTCTACATCATCAACTCCAAATATGCACTTGAAACCAAGATCACAAAGTTGAGCTACCGACAATAGGTTGAAAATCAAGCTCTGTACTAGTAGCACATTGGAAATGCTCAAGTCATTGAATATTGCAATCTTATCAAGCCTTTTGACCTTGCCTTTGCCATTATCACCAAATGTTATGCTATCAATCCCATCATCATCATTTGAGTTGATTGAATTGAACATTCTTGAATCACCGGTCATGTATTGTGTGCACCCACTATCAAGCACCCAATGCCTTCCTCCAGCTTTATAATTAATTTTACAAAAGAAGATCAATTCTTTTTAGGTACCCAAACTTGCTTGGGTCCTTGAAGGTTAGTCACTAAGGTTTTTGGTACCCAAATGACTTTCTTCTTTAAGCTCACAATAGGTGTACCAATGAACTTAGCCTTTACACCATTAACACCCTTGGTAAGCATGTAACAAGAATCAAAACAAATTGAGGATACATTAGCATTGATCTTGTTCATGCTCTTTATGCAAGATTGCTCTAAGTGCCCTACTTGCTTGCATCTATTGCAAAACCGACCATTGCTCTTCACAAAGCTAGCTTTAGGACTAGCAAAGGCCGCCTTGCCTTTCTTGGGGGTATAGCCCAATCCCTTTTTGTTAAGAGAGAACCTTTGGCTACCCAAGCACTTTAGTAAATAAGCCTCACCGCCATAGGCCTTGCCTAGGGCGTGAGTGAGCTCATCCACCTCTCTCCTGAGAGTCTCATTTTCAATCATTAGTGAGGCATCACAAGTGAAACCATCACTAGTAATAGAGGTAGGAGTGGTAGCGGTGATGTCTGATGAGCTAAAAGAAGGGTTAGTGGGAGCAACAACAATAGGTTCATAAAACGAATCTTCAATAATGTCACATGTTATGCCCACATCACATGATACTATAATCCTTTCTTTTTCTTGTCCAAAAAGCAAGGAGTGAGCCTTTTCAAGCTTCGTGTGAGCTTTGCCAAGCTTCTCATGGGCTTCCACTAGCCTCTCATAAGTAGCTATCGATGTTTTACCACCGATAGCCTGCCACGAGGGTACCCGGGATAGTTGTTCGGGCTTCGGCGAATAGCGGAATTCAGCGGTTACGTAAAGAGACTCACGATTTATACTAGTTCAGGCCCTCGACTTGGTCGAGTAATAACCTTACGTCTAGTTTTGGCGTTAGCCTGTTTGCGTTGTATTGCTCTGAGTATCGGGTATCCGTTCTCCTCCTACAATGGGAACCCTCGCCAACCCTTTATAGTCCAGGCGCTGAGAGGCGTTGTTTATGTCCTATTTGGATACAAGGTCAGAGTCCTAAGCTACGCTTCGGGCGCCTTTCCTTGTATAGTTAGAGTTAGAGTTTCGGTTTTGCATGTTGCTTTGCTCCGCGTTCTTCTTAGCGATTGGGCTGTAGGCCTTGTTACCAAGGCCTACCTCCCTATAGTATGGTCTATGGGGGGGCCGTAGGGTTCCCCATCAACAAGCCCCCGAGCATTTCATGATTGAGCTTCAAGGGCCGAGTTGTTGTAGTCTTGATCCGGGTCCTTCTTGAAGTGAAATCTTGAGATGGTCTTCTTTGATTCTTCTTTTGGCTGATGTACACTTTTGCTTGATGTCCTCTGGGTTCTTTTTCCTTTGAGTGCAGCAAGTGCAATTTTGCAAAAATTGCACTCATTGAGTGTAGCCCCCGAGCCTCTTGTTTTTTTGGTACAAAAAAGCTAGAGGGTCAAAAAATTTGAAAATATGTTTTTCTGTGGTAGGTACTTGCAGCCCTCGAGCCTTCTCCGGGTTCTTTTCTGTTGAAAAGAAGCCAGAAGAAGGGTCTTGATTTGTACTCCTTTGATCTTTGTCTTTTGCTGGTCACGGATGGGTCTTGTATAGCCATGAGTGAGCGTCTTGTTTTACTTTTTGTCAGGAATCTTGCTTTTGAGTACTATTTGCCTTTGTTGCTTTGCTCTTTTGTTCTTTTCCTCTTTCTTTCTTGTGATCTTTAACCTTGTTTACCTCTGGTTTGTTATAAATACCTTCTTTGTTGGTTGTGGTTCTTCCTAGAGTAGGAAATTTCTTCTTCAATTCTTTCTTCATTCGTAGATATGCTGGTGTGTGAGGTTGAGTAGCCCCTGGGCTTATGCTTGCTTGGTTCTTTTGTTCCTTGCAAGGTGGCCCTTCGTTTCTTCATGGTTGACAGGTTGTTCTTATAGTAATCTGAAAACTCTACCGTGGTGCTAGATGGATAAGTCTGAAATCTGCCCGTTGGATCGTACCATTGTGTAGATTTGTGTCTTTCGTCATTTTAGCTGTGTCAGTAAATGGATCATCGCGTGGTTGATGGTAGAAGCCGAATCGCCATATTGGTTTTGATGAAGGAATTAACTCCGCCCTTAACCTTTTATGAAGAAAGTTTTAACTCCATCCTTATCTCAAGGAGGCTGTTGAACTGCCTGGGATGGCGATTTGGTCTCTATTTAACTGGCCACTCCGCAATTGTTTTGCCATAGCCACAATGACGAAGAAGAAGTTCATCCATAGGTAGAGTGTCCGTAAGGTGTCACGTTCTTCGCTTGTTCGCTCTTCGAGGACGGCCATGGCAGAGTCGTCGAGCGGAAGGTCTTCGTCGTCGCCTTTATTGCCAGCCCCTCCGGTGGTGGGGAAGGCTCCCCTTGTTGGGACATCAGCGCCGGTTGTCCCTCTACAGAAGGAGGATCCCTCGGCTGCTCCTGTGGTCACTCTTGTCCCCCTCTCTACTGCTGATGCTACTTCGACAAGGGCGGATTTGATCGTCCTTAGTAGTGACAGTGAAGATGAGGTTGATTGGGAGGCGCTCGCCGCCGAATACGAGGTCGACTAGGGCACCCTTGCTGTCGAAGATGACAATGATGTCGAATCTATGGGTAGCGGGTCTCCGGCGAGGAACTGATGATGGCTGGATGCATTGTCATTAGCCCTCGCTTTGATGTTGGTGTAAAGGATATCGAAGGGCAGATTGTCCGGTCGTAGATTTATCTTGGTGATTTGATGTATGTAGTAGTCGTGTTCTTCTATGATCATCATAAACTTTGTTTCCCCAATTTCTCTTTTCCTTTTCTTTTGATGTGGCTTCTTTTGTTTCTTTGTGTGGATGTCTCTGCTTTACTTATTCGTTAGACAAATTGTGTGAGTGATCAGGATTTCTTCCGAGTAGTTGCTTTGTGGTACGTATCCGTAGCTTTGAGTAGATGAATTGTTTCCATTTGTCATGAAATGACTCTTTGGTAGGTGGAGTGCTTTGTCTAGCTTTCGTTTGCGCCATGTAAACAACTCAGTATGTGTAGAACGTCGTCTTGAGAGACTGTCTTCGAGTGCTTTGTCTGGCTCTCGTGCAAACAACTCGGTATAAATTGTTGTTTTGTCAGACTTCATGTTCTTGCTAGTACTAAAAAGACTTAGGATCAGCGATCTTGAGATTGATAAGCCTCTGAGTACTTCATGGTGGAGTTCTAGGAATTTCTTCTTGTTCCTTCAGGTCTTTGCCGAGCAGGGATTACCGATGCTTTTTTCTGGTTTTATGATTTTGTGAAGGGTGGCTTTTACCGGTGCATCAACAATGTGGTTTCGTATGTCCGGGTTGTTGCCCCTGATGCTCCTTTTGAGCAGATTACTGAAGCTTCTATAATGGCTGAGTTTTCAAGACACTGGGAGGAGGCCAAAGTATAGCTTAGTGGTCTATCAGACCAAATTCTTGATCAAATGAATGTACTTCCTCCTTCTCTTTCGTCTTCTTGAACAGATGTGAAAAGTCAACCTTCTTTTGATGTCCTTGTAATATACTTTGTCTCTGAATTTTTAAGATGTGAGCAGGCTTCATCCTGTCTTTCTTTTCTTCTTAGATGTCTTTGAATAATATGGACTAGTTTCACCCTGTCTTTCCTTGTGGCTTTTTTCTACTTTGCCATATCTTGTTTCGCTCTTTGGGTCGGCGACCGAGTTGTTTGTACTATTTGTGCCACTCTTTGGTCGAAGTAGTCGATTGTACCGCTCTTGGGATAGATGATCGAGTTGTTGGAGTGTTTGTGCCCCTCCTTGGGCAATGTAGTCGATCGTGCCGCTCTTAGGGTAGGCGACCAAGTTGTTGGAGTGCTTGTGTCCCTTTCTGGGCGAAGTAGTTGATCGTACCACTCTTGGGGTAGGCGATCGAGCTGTTGGAGTGCTTGTGCCACTTCTTGGGCGAAGTAGTCGATCGTACCACTCTTGGGGTAGGCGACCGAGTTGTTGGAGTGCTTGTGTCACTTCTTGGGCAAAGTAGTCGATTGTACCACTCTTGGGGTAGGCGATCGAGTTGTTGGAGTGTTTGTGCTCCTCCTTGGGCAACGTAGTCGATCGTGCCGCTCTTAGGGTAGGCAACCGAGTTGTTGGAGTGCTTGTGTCCCTCTCTGGGTGAAGTAGTCGATCATACTACTCTTGGGGTAGGCGACCGAGTTGTTGGAGTGCTTGTGCCGCTTTTTGGGCAAAGTAGTCGATCGTACCACTCTCTGCTTCTTGGGCGAAGTAGTCGATCGTACCACTCTTGGGGTAGGCGACCGAGCTGTTGGAGTGCTTGTGCCGCTTCTTGGGCGAAGTAGTCGATCATACCACTCTTGGGGTAGGCGACCGAGTTGTTGGAGTGCTTGTGCCGCTTCTTGGGTGAAGTAGTCGATCGTACCACTCTTGGGGTAAGCGACCGAGTTGTTGGAGTGCTTGTGCCGCTTCTTGGGCGAAGTAGTCAATCGTACCACTCTTGGGGTAGGCGACCGAGCTGTTGGAGTGCTTGTGCCGCTTCTTGGGCGAAGTAGTCGATCGTACCACTCTTGGGGTAGGCGACTGAGTTGTTGGAGTGTTTGTGCTGCTTCTTGGGCGAAGTAGTCGATCGTACCACTCTTGGGGTAGGCGACCGAGTTGTTGGAGTGCTTGTGCCGCTTCTTGGGTGAAGTATTCGATCGTACCACTCTTGGGGTAGGTGACCGGACCCATATAGCACAACCATTTATGGGTTGGCTGTTTGCAGGGTAAGTAAGCAATCGTACCAGCTCTTGGGGTAAGCGATTGTGCCCGTATAGCAACAACCGTTTCCGGGTTGAGCTGTTTGCAGGGCTGCCCCTTTTTCCCCAACCTGATTATGGGTTGGTTCTATCCGTTGGACAGGGTTGTTAGTCGTACCATCTCTTTATGGTAGAGTGACAAATGCTAGCTTGGGTCTCCTTACCCAAGAAGCTATTTGGCCGTTGGCCATCAGTCAAACCATCTCCATATGGTTGAGTGACAAGATTGCCCATGTAGCACAACCATTTCTAGGTTGGCTATTAACAGGGAAGCCCCTTTTTCCCCAACTTGATTACAGTTTGGCTCTGTCCGTTGGACAGGGCTCATATTTGAAGCTATTCTTCTTGAATAATTTCTGTTTTATTTCTCTTGAAACTTGAGTACAATCTATTGTACTTAATTGTAGAATCTTTTGAGCTGGCTAATATGCCAAGTGTTCTTTACAGGTATTTCATCTGGAGTCATCAACTCGTATGTGCCGGGTCCTGTTGCTGTCTTCACGATGAAGGGTCCTTCCCATGGACTGAGTAGTTTGTGTCGTCCATCTTTCTTCTAGATTAGTCATAGTACTGAGTCCCTTGGCTTTAGTGATCAGGGTTGAGTACTTTTGTCATAATGTCTTCGTAACCCTTGCTGATATCTTGCATTTTGTATGATTGCACTGTCACTTATTTCTTCTATTGAATCAATTTCTAACTGCCTTGTTTATTCTGCTTCGCCTTCTTCATATTGTTCTATTCTTGGAGATAGCCATATTAAGTTGGTTGGTAGTACTGCCTCTGATCCGTAGACCAGAAAGAACGGTGAGTATCCAATTGCTCTACTGATTTGGGTTCTCAGACCCCATATTACTTTTGGTAATTCATCGACCCATTTTCCACCATAATCTTTCAAATCTTCATATAATCTTAGTTTTAAACCTTGTAATATGAGTCCATTTGCTCTTTCGACTTGTCCATTGGCCTGCGGGTGTGCTATTGATGCAAAGTCGATTTCTATCCCACAATCTCTTGCCCAGTATTGGAATTCTCTTGCTGTAAATGGTGAACCAAGATCTGTGATTATTTTGTTGGGTATGCCGAACCTATGCATGATGTCTTGTATGAATTCCACTACCTTTTCTGCACTGTATTTGACCAAAGGTTTGTATTCAATCCACTTTGTAAATTTGTCGATTGCCACAAATATGTATTCGAAGCCTCCTTTTGCTTTTTTGAGTGGTCCGACTTGATCCATCCCCTAGCATGAGAACGGCCAAGCCGGCGGTATGCATATTAAGTTGTGAGCCGGCACATGTGATTGCCTAGCAAACATTTGGCAATTCTTGCATGTTCTGACGAGCTCTTCTACATCTTTGAGTGCTGTTGGCCAATAGAAACTGGTTCTGAATGCTTTACCAACTAGTGTCCTAGAGGCTGCATGATTTCCACAACATCCTAAGTGGATTTCGTCCAAGATTTCCTTTCCTTTATCTATCGGAACACATTTAAGCAGTACTTCTGATGATGCTGCTCTTTTGTATAGTTTATCCCCCACCAGAACGTAGTTTTTGCTTCTTTGTACAACCCGAGTTGCTTCTGCTTTGTCTTTGGGTAGTTTCGTCTCTTTGATAAAATCAATGTATGTTTGTCTCCAATCACTTTGTATGACCATGATTTGTCTTGACTGGTCTGGTTCTTCTGCTTGATCTATTTCCATTGGATCTGTTGTCTCCTTCTCTTTTTTTGTGTTTCCGAGTTGTTTGATGGATGGGGCTGTGAGTTCTTCCACAAATATACCGGGTGGTACTTTTGCTCTATCTAATCCTAATTTGGCTAGCACATCTGCTGCAACATTGGAATCTCTTAGTACATGATGGATTTTGAGCCCTTGGAAATTTTTCTCCAATTTTCTGACTTCTACACAGTACGCATCCATATTATCTTTTGTACAATCCTAATCCTTGTTGACTTGATTGATTACTACAGCTGAATCATGGTAGACAAGTAGTCTTTTGATCCCAAGCGAGCTTGCAACTCTTAGACCGTGTATTAATGCTTCGTATTCTGCCTCATTGTTAGTTGCCTGCCAAAGTATTTGTAGCACATATTTTAACTGTCTCCCTTCTGGTGATATGAATAGTACTCTAGCTCCAGCTCCTCCTAACTTTAGGGAACCGTCAAAATACATTTTCCAATGATCAAGTATTGGTTTGGGTTCTTTTTGACTGATTTCTGTCCATTCAGCAATGAAGTCGGATAATGCTTGAGATTTGATTGATGTTCTTGGTTTGAAGTCTAGGTTGAGAGCACCGAGTTCTACTACCCATTTTGATATCCGACCTATTACATCTTTGTTGCGTAGAATGTCTTAAAGTGGAAAATTGGTTACCACTATAATCTTGTGTTCATGGAAATAATGTCTCAGCTTTCTTGATGATATCAACACTGCATAAAGTAGTTTTTGCACGTGTGGGTATCTCACTTTTGATTCTGTTAGTACTTCGCTTATGTAATAGACTGGTCTTTGCATTTTGTATGCATGTCTGGGTTCTTCTCTCTCAACCACAATTGTTGTGCTGACAACGTTCTTGGTTGCTGTAATGTATAGCATCATGTCCTCTTTGTCTTTTGGTGGTGTTATTACTGGTGATGATGCCAAGTATTCTTTTAACTTTTGGAATGCTTCTTCTGCCTCTTCTTTCCATTCAAAATTCCCTACCTTTTTCAATAATTTGAAGAAAGGTAGCCCTTTTTCTTCTAGTCGGGAGATGAATCTGTTGAGTGCTGCCATGTATCCTGTAAGCTTCTGTATGTCTTTAACTTTCTTTGGAGGTTTCATATCCATGATGGCTTTAACCTGCTTTGTACTTGCTTCAATTCCTCGGTTACTGACTAGAAACCCGAGTAGTTGTCCTGATGGTACCCCAAAAACACACTTTGTGGGGTTTAGCTTCCACTGCCATGCTTTTAGATTTTTGAAAGTCTCCTCGAGGTCTTCTATCAATGATCCGGGTTCTTTTATCTTGATTACTACATCATCAATGTATGCTTCTGCATTTCTTCCGACTTGACTCCCCAAGCAAGTTTGAATTGCTCTTTGATATGTTGCCCCTGCATTTTTTAGCCCAAAAGGCATTGATTTATAGCAATATGCCCCAAAGGGTGTAATGAACGAAGTCTTGCTTTGGTCTTCTTCTCTTAAGGATATTTGATGATAGCCTGAATAGCAATCTAGAAAGGATAACAGAGTTGATCCTGCTGTCGAGTCGATGATTTGATCAATCCTTGGTGGGACATATGGATCTTTTGAGCAATGCTTGTTGAGGTCTGTGTAGTCGATGCGCATGCGCCATTCTTTTGAATTCTTCTTCTCTACTAGGACTGGGTTGGCAAGCCAATCTAGGTTGATTATTTCTCTGATGAATCCTGCTGCCATGAGCTTGGTGATCTCTTTTTTGATTGCTGCTTTTCTGTCTAGAGCGAATCTTCGTAACTTTTGCTTAATGGGTTTGGACCCTTTGTTCACATCAATTATGTGCTCAGCCAACTCCCTTGGGACCCCTGGCATGTCTGCTGGCTTCCAAGCGAAAATATCTTTGTTGTCCCGAAGAAAGTTGGTGAGCGCGAGTTCCTATTTGGGGTCGAGATTTGCACTGATGATTGCCGTCTTCTCCGAATCACCAGTCAGTAGGTCAATAGTCTTGGTAGCGGCTTCTTTTGGTGGTGCGAAGTTGCTTGGCTTCTTAGCCAGTATCTTAATCTCATCTGGGTTCATTTCGTTGGCCAGCATTGCGATCTCCTTTCCTTCCTTTATATCTTGTAATCTTTTGGATATTTGTACTGCTTGTACGTCATAATCATGTGCTTTCTTTAGATCTCCTTTCAATGATAATACGCCCTTTGTTGTTGGCATCTTGAGCAGTAGGTATGGATAATGTGGTACTGCCATGTATTTTGTTAAAGCTGGTCTCCCAAGTATTGCGTGGTAGCATGATTCAAAGTCTGCAACTTCGAATTTGATGAATTCCATCTGGTATTTGTCTGGTGTGCCAAAGGTGATGGGTAGGGTTATCTATCCGAGGGGCATAGTTGCTCTGCTGGGTACTATTCCGTAGAATGGTGTGCTTGTGGGTATCATTAGATCTTCACAATCCAGATTCATCCTTTTGAGAGTATCTACGAAAATTATGTTAAGCCTGGCTCCTCCATCGATGAGTACTTTAGTTACTGCTACTCCTGTGATAGTCGAACCTAGTACTAGTGGGTAGCATCCTGCGTTTGCTGCACTGGTCCATTGGTCTTCTCTTGTGAAGTGGATGGGGTACTCTGACCAATCTAAATATCTTGGGATGGCTGGTTCAGCTGCCATGATGGCTCGGTGAGCTAGTTTCTCTTGTCTTTTGCTTCGTGTGTTAGGAACACCTGAAAATATCACCGCTAATTGGCGTTGGGGTTCTTGATAATCTCCTTCAGCTCTCTTTTCCTCCTCCTTGGATTTTTCTTGCTTTGGCTCCGAGTTGTTTTGATTCCTGTTTTCTCTCTTCATGAATTGCCGCTGAAAAGTGCTGCATTCAACTAACTTGTGTCTGGCCCCTAGGTGTATGTGACACGGTATATTTTCTATGTTTTCCGGTGCTCTTCCTCGGTAGTTGTTACTCTGATAGTTGCTATTACTGTTGTAACCGCTGTCGTTACGGTTGTTGCTATTGTTGTAGCTGCCATTGTGATTACTACCATTGCTATCATTGCCATTGCCATTGTATCTTCTTTTGTTGTCTGTGGTTGCCACCATATTGTCCTGCCTTGGTCTTTTGTCTTACTGTCTATAATCAGGTCTTCTATTCTCTGGGTTGTCCCTAGCAAATCTGTGCCGAGTTCTTTCTTCTGACGAAATTAGCTTCTCAACAACCCTCTTGAAGTCTTCATTTGTTCTTGGGTTCTCATTGAAATAGTCCTTGTATTGCCAGTTTGCCCAGATTCCTTCTGCAAAGGCCTCTATCACATCCCTATCAGTAATGTCATGGACTTGAGCCCTGAATTCTCCAAATCTTCTATAGTATTCCCTTAGACTTTCTCCTCTCCTTTGCTTTACTCCTTTCAATTCGGCTGTAGTCATTGGATGGGTAATAATGCCTGCGAAGTTGTTGCAGAAAGCTTCTTGCAAGTCTTCCCAATACTTGATTGATCTTGGCCTCAATTTGTCAAACCATTGTAGCGGCATTGCTTCGAGGGCCATTGGGAAGAATAGAGCCTTGATGTCGTCGTCTCCTCCAGCTAATTCAGTAGATTGGGAGTAAACCCTTAGCCATTGTCTTGGTTTGACTTTGCCATCATACTTGGAATGATTTGCTGGTTTAAACTTGTGCGGTAGCTTTAAAGTTTGTAGTCTTCCTGTGAAACAAGGGAATCTGTCATATGGTTCTGTTCTTCCGTAATCTAGCGATCTTGCCCTTCTGTAATAAGACCTGTCTTCTTTTAACTCAGACTCTCCATAGTCATCTTCTTTGTTAAATCTTCTTGATATTTCTTGGTAGCGTTGGCTGAATTTTGGTTTGTCTCTTTCTTGTTGCTTTGAGTAGTGTTCCTTCCTTCCATTGATATCAGCACTTTCTACTGGTCCTATCCTTTGAAAATTCAATTTTTTGGGTGGCTGCTCCCTTTGTGGCTCCTGTGGAATTTCTTCACCGGGTTGTTTTTTTGATCCCCCGACTTCTTTCTTCTGGTCTTCCTTTGCTTTCTCGTTATTCATGAGGGTGTACAACTCCTTTGTTAATTCTTCAATTCTTTCCATTTTTGTATTTTTGTGGCTTCTTTTTCTGCCTTCTTTCTGTTGTATTCTGTTAGCTCCGCTTTGTATTTATTCCAGACTTGCTTTCTTTGTTTAGCCTGGTTCCTCCTTCTAGCTTTCAATTTGTTCTTCTTTAGCCTTGCTAGTCTTTGCTCATCATTTTCGTTGCTGTCGCTTTTCTCATCTGGCGAGATGTTGCCTTCTGATTCGTCTAAAGATTTTATATCTGGTATCTATGGTGGTTCTAAAGGTTGTTCTAACTGCTCTGCCATATATACAATATACCTCTTCCGAGCTCTTCTTGTACGGTATTCCATCCTTCGTTTGGTTGAGCTGTTTGTAGCTTCTGAACTAGATCCGAGTTCTTTTCCCACTTGATAAGGTAGTTCTTCAATGCACGTGCCAGTCTGGACTTTGCTTGAGGTGAAAGAACCTGGCCAATGCACCACACAATCTTGCGGGGTCACTGTCATGATCATCCCTTCTTGTGCTCCCTCTAGGAGTATTCTTCTTGCTGAGTTCATCTTGTTTTGGGTAAAGTGTTGATAGACTAATGCCGCGTTGCGCAGTCCGTAAGTTCCTAAGTTCTTCTTTGAGTTGTACAGGTCGTATCCCTTCGCGATCGTTGTTGTGTCTCTGAGTCCAATTAGGCTTGGCCCTTGTGCCGTGAAGATTGTCTTGGAATCGGGTTGTATCTCTTTTTCAGAGTCGGTTTCGTATCCGCTTTCTTCCTTATTCCGAGTTGTATCCGAAGTTGAGAGTTTCGTCATCTTCTCGGCAAGTTTGTATTGAACTTCATCATCGAATTCTTTTTCTTCTTGGAGATGGGTACGAAGCTTACCGTCGTCGTCAGCCTTGCAGATCTAGGATCCGAAGACAAAGGTTGTTCCCATCGAAAAGGTCATCTTGAGGTTAAGGTCCGCCGAACTCTCGAGAAAAAATTCATCAAAAAGCCCCTACCTGGCGCGCCAGCTGTCGATGTTTTACCACCGATAGCCTACCACAGGGGTACCCGGGACAGTTGTTCGGGCTTCGGCGAATAGCGGAATTTGGTGGTTACGCAAAGAGACTCACGATTTATACTAGTTTAGGCCCTTGACTTGGTCGAGTAATAACCTTATGTCTAGTTTTGGCGTTAGCCTGTTTGCGTTGTATTGCTCTGAGTATCGGGTATCCGTTCTCCTCCTACAATGGGAACCCTCGCCAGCCCTTTATAGTCCAGGCGCTGAGAGGCGTTGTTTGTGTCCTATTCAGATACAAGGACAGAGTCCTAAGCTATGCTTCGGACGCCTTTCCTTGTATAGTTTGAGTTGGAGTTTCGGTTTTGCACGTTGCTTTGCTCCGTGTTCTTCTTGGCGATTGGGATGTAGGCCTTGTTACCAAGGCCTACCTCCCTGCAGTATGGTCTATGGGGGGCGTAGGGTTCCCCATCGACAGTAGCATTGAGCTCATCAGAGGATTGCTCAAGAGCACTAAGCTTCTTTTGCAATTCTTTGCACTTCTTGTTTTTCTTGTTAATTATTGAGTTGGCTTGTTCTAGCATGTTCATTAGTTGTTCATTTGAGAATTCATCATCATCATCACTATGATTTTCACTTTCACTGTCATCATTTTCACTCTCATCATATTTTACCTTGGAGCCCTTGATCATGAAGCATGATGGAGTGTCAAATAGTGAAGGCTTGTTGTTGATAGCAATGCTTGCTAGAGCCTTCTTCTTGGATGCCTTGTCATCATCACTTGAATCATCATCGATGGAGGCATCACTATCCCATGTGACAACATAGGATCCACCCTTCTTTTTCTTGATGGTCATCTTCTTCTCTTTCTTCTCCTTCTCTTTCTTGTTCTTCTTCTTCTTCTCATTATCCTCATTGTCACTATTGTAGGAACAATCTGCTATAACATGATCGGGGCTCTTGCACTTGTAGCACAACCTCACATACTCCTTATTCTTGAAGTGGTCTCTTCTCTTTCTTGCACCATAGCCTTTCTTCTTCTTCATCTTGCCAAACTTGCGCACAAAGAGAGCTAGTGCTTTACCATCACTATCATCATGAGAGCATTCTTCATCACTTGATTCTTCCTTCTTAGCCTTGCCCTTGCTCTTGTTCTTGAAGGATGAAGTGTCAGCCTTGAATGCCACACTGTTCTTCTTCTTGTCTTCCTCCTTCACAATTTTTTCACCATGACTATTGTACTAGTCCTTGGTCATCACATCACCAAGCACCTCATTTGGAGTGACATCCTTCAATCCATCTCTAAAGATGATAGTTCTCAATGTCTTAAATCTCTTTGGCAAACACATCAAGAACTTGAGAGAGAAGTCCTCATCCTTCACCTTCTCACCCAAACTCTTGAGATTATTGATGATGACTTGTAGCCTATAGAACATCTCCGGAATAGACTCATCATCCTTCATCTTAAAGTTTGATAGCTTGTCTTTGAGCATGTAGATCTTGGCACTTTTTACCATTGAAGTGTCCTCATATGTTTCTTCTAGTCTCACCAAAACTTCACTTGCCTTCTCAAGATCTTTGATTTGTTCAAACACCTTTGAATCAATGCCATTGTAAATTGTGTTGAGTGCCATAGTGTTGCATTGCTTGTTGATCTTGTCATTGTCGGTGAGATTGGCAGGGTCAATGATTACAAACTCATTCTCTACCACATCCCACACCTTGTCATTGATTGAACCAAGGTACATCTTCATCTTTCTCTTCCAATAATCAAAAGATGTGCCATCAAAGAATGGTGGTTTACCCCAAATATGGTTGAACACAATTTGAGCTATAATTTGCACCGAAGGTTGTTAAGCCTTGAAACAAACGGTGACCACAACTCCGATACCACCTGAAAGGTCCTAATATGGCTAGAGGGGGTGAATAGCCTATTTAAAAATCTATAAGATCACTAGAGCAATTTGATTAGTATGACAAATAGAGAAATGCAAACTTGCTCTAGCTCTACAAGGGTTGCAAGCCACCTATTCAATAATTCTAGTTACTATAATCACTAGGCACACAAATGAGTAAGTCACTACTCACTAAGAGCTCTCACACTTGCTACACTAAAGAGCTCCACTAGATGATCTTAAGCTACAAAGCAAGCTCTCAATTTGTCGGTGCAGAAAGTGACCAACACGTAAATATTTGTAGTTTTGCCGCACGTTGTGATCGGATGTGGCCTATCACTCAATGACACAGGGTTTATACTGGTTTAGGTAACGTGCCCTATGTCTAGTTTGAGTCGGTTGTTGACTTTATTCCTGAGCCTAGGTGCTCGAAGTTTGCTGTGGGGTTATAAATGAGAGGGAGAAAGATGGGAGGTGTAAGAGGTCCAGTCGGACTCCGGACTGAAGGGCCAAAAGTGACGGGAGCTCCTACGTGCACTAAGTATTCGAGCGAGTGCTCTGTGTTTGTGAGATTGATCATGTGTTGTTCGAATGGTTCGAGAGTCCTTGGAGTTGTCATCGATCGATCGATCCTCCTCATTGGGAGAGAGCGTATCTCCTTTCATAGATGAAAGAGATGGCCTTACAAGTGAGAGAGGGAGAGTTTACGTATGCTATTAAGTCTTGTTGCCCATGCCATCGGGTACAATGATGATTGTAGGCGCCCACAACACTGTTAATGTTAGATGCATATGGGAGGTTCCGTCATCTTCTTCTGGTATGGCAGATGTCAGCGCCTACCATACTGTTGGTGCCCAGAGGTATGTGGGGGGTTTTACCGTGTTCGCCTGGTATGGGAGTTGAGGGCGCCCACAACACTATAGGGCAAACGTTAGCGCCTACAATACTGCTGGGGCTCTAACATGCCTGGAAGGTGGTAGACATGCCCTGTTGGTACTGTGCTGCAGGTGTACAGGGTACAGTCCTTGGTATTGCGGTTTTGACTTGAGCGCCCTGCCTTACTTGCTTCACCCGTTTCCTAGGTCCTCACTGAGCGGGCATCCCCGGTTGGTTGGTCCCAGTTGGCTTTGACTGCGCCAGTCAGAGAAGAGCTATAAGCAGAGGTTCGGTGTATCCCTAGTCGAAGACGCAGGTCAGAGTCAAAAGCGAGTGTCGTTCTGCTTTGGCCAGGCCTCCCGGTCGAAGAGGCGGGCCGAAGTTGGAAGTGAGCGTCGGTCGGAGAGGTGGGCCGAAGTCAAAGGCGAGCGCCATTCCTCTTTCGCCAAGCCTTCCGGTCGTAGAGGTGGGCTAGAGTCAGAAGCGAGCGTCATTCCTCTTTGGCTAGGCCTTCCGGTCGGAGAGGCAGGCCAGAGTCAGAAGCAAGCGCCGATCGGAGAGGCAGGCTGGAGTTAGAGGCGAGCGTCGTTACTCTTTGGCCAAGCCTTCTGGTTGGAGAGGCGTGCAGGAGTCAGAAGCGGGTGCCGTTCCTCCTGGTCAGGCCTTTCGGTCGGAGAGGCGGGCCAGAGTTGGAAGCGAGCGTCATTCCTCCTTGGCCAAGCCTTCCAGTCAGAGATTGGATTGTCCTTCTGGTCTATCGTTAGGTATTTGGGCCAGCCTAGGAGTTGCACGTCGTTCGCAACGTCGTCTGCTGGGTCGAGCTTTTGCTGGGAAACAGGTCCATGAGGGACCCCGGGTTTATCAACCCGACACAATTCTAGCTACACTAAAGAGCTTGCTACAATTAGTTTATGGGAATATAAACGAGTGAGTAGGGTGATTATACTGCCGCGTAGAGGAGTGAACCAATCACAAGATGAATACCAATTCAATCACCGGGAGAATACCAAAAGGGCAAGAGACAACCAATTTTTCTCCTGAGGTTCACGTGCTTGTCGGCACGCTAGTCCCCGTTGTGTCGACCAACACTTGATGGTTCAGCGACTAAGAGGTGTGGCACGAACCTCATCCACATAATTGGACACCGCAAGAACCTACTCACAAGTGAGGTAACTCAATGACACGAGCAATCCACTAGAGTTACCTTTTGGCTCTTCGTCGGGGAAGGTATAAGACCCCTCACAATCACTGGAGCCAGCCATGAACTATCACCAACACGTGCCAAAGGCTCCTCCGCTGCTCCAAGCCATCTAGGTGGCGGCAACCACCAAGAGTAACAAGAACTCCGCAGCCACAACAATCCCTAAGTGACACTAGATGCAATCACTCAAGCAAATGCACTAGAAATCACTCCCAATCTCACTATGATGACGAATCAATGATAGAGGCCCTGTTCGGCTTACCCTATATTCAGCTTGTTTTTTCAGCCGGAACAGTATTTTTTTCTCTCACAACAATTCAGCCAGAACAGTGTTTTCAGCCAGTTTTAGCTAAGATTCAGACCAGCGAACAAGACCAGAGATGAGTGGGAGGTGATTGCTTAGGCTCACAAAAATGTCAAGTATGTCAAAGTACCAAGAGAGTGAGCCTAGGACCAGCTAAACACTATTTATAGACGTCCCCTCGAAATAGAGCCATTGGCCAGTCGCCAGCCGACCGAACGCACCTGACCGGAGGCAGCTCCGCGTCTAGTCGCCCGAGTCCGATCGCTAGATGGCTGCCACGCATCCCTTCATTCAGTTACGTTCATCAGATTTTAATGGTCGAAATCAATCAGCACGTAAGTCAAAGACTGACCGGACGCGCTCCTCTAAACAACCTGACTCTGTGTCAGTCAAAGTCCGGTCAACAACATAGAGGTTTCAGATAAGGAAATAAGTGACCGGACGCGCCCGGTCGAACGCGACCTAACGCATAGCAGTGTCCGATCTTCACTGTTTCACTCACCACGTGCACGACGTCAGCGTACATCAGCGAAAATGCTTTTCTTCTGCGCGTCCGGTCGCTTCTCTGCTCCTGCGTCCGATCGTGCACCGAATGCCGCCTCCTATGGTTAGCATGACCGGATGCACGGCCAGCGTTAGGTCGCTACGTCCGGTCGCTTCTCAGCGCTCTCGGCCAGAGACTTCATCGTGGCTATAAATGACCGTACGCGGCGCTAGAGTCCGGTGCAGCGTCCGATCAGGGACTGCCGCCGCCTTTTTTTTTCTATCTCCTCAAACACTTCGTCCTTGCTTCCAACTTACTAACCACAAAGTATAGAACTTGTGTGCACGTGTGTTAGCATTTTACAAGGGTCAAAGTTAGCACACTAGGTTCCTAAATGCATATGCAAAAGTCATGTCACCTAGTGGCACTCGATAAAACCGTTTAGCCAAAGATTTCTCCTCTTTATAGTACGACTATAGATCCTAAGTGCACTTACACCCTCTATGGTGTCTTAAGTGCTAAAACAAAAATCTATTAAATACCTTTGCCTTGATCATCTCGGTTTTTATTTTTCTCTTTATTTTTTTTCTAAGTTAAGCTTGATCATCTTCAACTTATGTCCATCTCCATCTCTTTGGACTTCATGACCATGCTTCACACTTAGATTGCACCAACCTAGCTCATTTCACAACTCATGACAAATGTTAGTGCTAGGTTTCATCAATTATCCAAAATCAAACTAGGCTTTCAAAAGGCACCCTACGCTCCGTGTAACAGAAAAGAGGCAACTAGCATTGTGTCATTGTGTGGCGTGAACGTGTGGTGGAGAATCTTTTTATTTGGTCGGATTGTTCACTGGATTGGAAACCAGTGAACGACCAAGGGAATGGAATCCGGGAGTTCGGGTGATTGGTGTCTATTTTAAGTTGAAAGAAAAAGAAGACAACAAAAGGTATTCAGTTTTTTACGATATGAAACATCCGAGATCTGTTTATAATATAACAAATCTTTGAGTATGTACTCTAGCCATGGAAACTTAGTTGTGACAATTCGGAATCTCACACGGAAGCCTTTTGCTTTCATGTCTTTTCTACAAACCATTTTCATTGTAATGTTGAGACAAAAATCTTGATAGGTAGAGATCCTCTATAGTAGCACAATCGATGGAGTTTTTACATTATTGCACAGTTTGCACAAGTGCGAGGTAGTCCAGCCCACATGCACGTTAGTTATAAAGTGATAAAATATATTTATGTAGCACTAGTAGAAATGCACGTGCGACACGCACGTGTATATTAAAAAAATCATACGCAATGTTGAAATAATTCTCTCTCAGAGTACAACAAACTAATAGTAATTGTATTTAACAATTTAATCATGCGCGTGCTCCTTCCCTCAACCAGGGTCCAAGATAGGCGTAGAGCATACAAACTAATAATAAATCTATTTTACAATTTAGTCATGGCCGGTATGCTCACTCCCTCAACCAGGTTGCAAGGTATGCCACTTAGGATATTGATGATGTAGTGTATGTTTCAATAGCTAAAAAAGTGATATGTTATGTCTTCTTGTACGGTTAGGTCCTTTCAGAAAAAAAGGAAGGTCATAAAATATATTTATGTAGCATTCACCTGTACCAACACATGTGTATATTTTTTAATATAATCTATATCTAGTATTTAAGACAATAAATTTCTTCATCTCTTGCTTGACTCTCACCTCTCTTAATCAGTCACTCTTTGTCTCACTCCCACATTTCTTCTTTTGTCCTAAATTCGTCGTCCCTTATCTTCTCGTTTTCACGGCCGGCAAACCTAGACTGATGAAAGGAGTCCGTGACCTGAGTGTATCAACCTCCATCATAGCATCGGTTACAATTTGGGGGGCCTATGTGGTAAACGTAGGGCGATGGAATGAGTCTAAAGCCTAATAGATTGTATCATTTGTCAACAAGTGGCCTGTTACAGTTTGGAGATGCAAAACCTTTGTTGGCGTCGCATCGTTCATGTTGTGGTCTAGCCATCGAAGGCTAAGATGTCTTTTGTTACTGGTTTCTGTAATTTAGGTGCAAGGAGATGCCGCAGTGCAAGATGTCTTTGCCGAGATCGACAAGCTGCTGGGGCGTTCTAGCCTGGACAAGAAAACAGAAATGGTGTCCAGCGCATGAGCAAGGAAAAAAAGATTGGGTGCAGGTCCAACAAGTTCATGTAATGTAAGCCATCTCACATGATAGGAACTTCTCTAACCGGATATAGTTGAAGTATAGGGCGACACGTACATGTAATGTAAGCCGTCTCACATGATGGAAACTTCTCCATGTGGCATACGAACTTTTTCTCCAATTGTTAATTGTACGCGAATGGAAGCGACGGATCATTCGTAGGTTGCGAGGGCTTAAGAGATCCTTGCTGCTGTACATGTTTTGTTGCTGTCTTGTGAGCATACATGTCATGTTGTTTCTCAACTGGAGGAATGGTGTTAATGCATTGATTTACAGCACTAGTGATTGGTGTTGTCTTAAGGTTGATCAGTGTTGCAGCTATGATGGTAGCAGTCTCTGTTCACACACGAACACGTTACAGTGTGCTCCCAGCGATGAGCGCGATACGCAGCCTCGCCAGAAGCGCAATACGCAAGACAGCCGACGAGGTCTCTTGATACCCGACACCCCACACGTCTGGGAGGGACCCCGTCACGGAGTGCGGCCACTACGTAAGAAACATTTTTTAGGGGCGGCTCGTAATCCTTCGTAGGGGCGGTTTTGCCAGCCGCCCCTACGAAGGGATGGCTACAAATCGCTAATTTGTAGGGGCGGTCACAAATCGATTTGTAGGGACGGCTGACGGCTGGTGTTATCAGCCGCCCCTACAAATTGATTTATAGGGACGGCTGGATATTGAGCCGCCCCTACAAATCAATTTTCAGAAATCACGAAAAAAGGGGCAAAAATTAGCAATTTTTTTAATCCGAGGAGATCCCCACCGGCAGCCACACACACACTCTATCGTTGCAGCATTTTTTCACGATTTTTGCACACTTTGCGTGGGCCGGGTTTCTAACCCGCAACCTCTCGCTCGCGCGTAAACTCCTCTACCACTGCACCTCACGATCACTTGCGTCTATATTTCATTTTGGTTCCCCACATATTATACAAAACTGAGCATAAATTGATTATTTGAGGCCATAAACTAATTCAAATGAAAAGTTGTCAACTACAAAGTTTTATAACTTTTCGAGACCTACAACTTTCATTTTGGTAGTTTCTCCATCCGAGGTCACTTATAAAATTTGAATTTCAAATTTGAGAAATTCGAACGTAGTTTTCCATGACAAGATGGTTTCAAATGAGAAAATTATCAACTACAAAGTTTCATAACTTTTCAAGATCTACAACTTTTATTTTTACTGTTTGTCCATCCGAGGTCGTTTAAAAATTCAAATTTCAAATTTTAGGAAATTCAAACATAGTTTTCCTTGACAAGATGATTTCAAATCAAAAAATTATCAACTACAAAGTTTCATAACTTTTCGAGATCCATCCAAGGTCGTTTACAAAATCTAAATTTTAGTGCTTAATTTTGAATAGGGGCACTTCAATATTGAGCCGTCCCTACAAATCCGATTTGTAGGGACGGTTGGATATAGAGTCGTCCCTATAAATTAGGCCATTTGTAGGGGCGGCTGATAACACCGGCCGCTCCTATAAATTCATTTATAAGAGCGGCTCATTTGACAACCATTTATAGGGAGCCGCCCCTACAAAGAAAGAAAGGCGTTGCTACGAATCGTTTTTGTAGTAGTGGGCGGCTATGGGCTGCCCTAGCCAGCCTGACCACTCTAGGGCTTCGCCATCATTGAAGCGATGAACATCATCGTCGACAACAAAGAACGAGAAGAAATAGTAGATTGGAAAACATGATAAAAGAAAATAGTAGATATGTATTGATAGGTTAGATGTGTTGTCAACCTGTTACGGCTACCAGTCTGGTCGGTTTAACCAATTCCGAGCCGACCTGTGGTAAGTACATGGGCGAATACATGCATGTGCCTTAACTTGCCTATATCTGCCTTATTTATTTACGGTAACCAGCACTCCACCAAAATATAATAAGCATCCATCACGTGACCATCATCAGGTAAACAGGATTGTGTGCTGCACTTGGACTCTCTCCTGGCACTCCTTTCCCTTCCTTCCCTTCATGCACGTATTCAACTAGGCATGCACCATATACGTGGAGAACTGGAGACCCTTTCCGTGTCGTACAGCCGTACAGGTACAACGCTCCTCCGCCTGTGTGTCCACGGAAGATCTGGCTAGCTTGTCGTTACTGTGTGTTCCAACAAAATCATCCTTCTTTCTCTAATTCATTTGCTTAACCGTCGTGCAAATTTATCAATGTACTAATCACCAGCTAAAACACTTAATCGGCCAGAAACTTCTTTACAATATTATTTTATAGCCTAATTAATCAAACTAAGGCACCTATCACCAAATCAATTTATAAGTCAAATTTGGCTATTCCATGATTCCGAAAAATACAACTAAGCCAAATTTGAGTGTCGACACTCTGATACTTTGCTGAATCAGATACCTTCTTTCAGAGAAAGGTTTGCCATGATCTAAGGCCTAAGGGACTAGCTGGCATTTCTTCATGGATTCTTTTTTCAGAATTAAGTCTGTGTAGAAGAGGATGGCAAGTGCGAGACGTGTGGCACCTTGTCCAGCAAACCGGAATGTAGCATGGTAGAATTAAGTCTCTGACGGACTACGGACCAAGATAGCTTCACATTTTCAGATTCCAGGTTGGTTAGGAAGCACAGTAGCATGGTTAATTCTGTAGCTCATGCTGATTTGGTTGAACAAGACCAGCGAAAGAGCTCAATGACCTGGCGATCTCTTCTGTTCCTAGGCCCTAGCTGGAGCTCAGTAAATTTCTTGAGAAAGGCCAAGAAAAGAAGGTAAAATGTTATGCTGATGATCATTTCATTCCTGCAAGAGAAGGCATGGCGGTCAGAATATGAATTTCCCACTCCAATTAGGAAGTAAGATATATCATTGCACATTTGTTGACGAAGAGCCCTCCGATAAACATTTCAGTATGGCACAAAAACACACATATATATATGGCAACAAATAAGCAAAATGCATATGTGATTCCAAGGAAACTGGCCATTGTAGGCCTTATAAACTGCTTGTGATTACAGAAACAAAACATCGTTCATCTAAAATAATTATACATTGCACACTTACATCAACTCATCTGACTGATACTAAATTCTAGAACCTTGCTGGTCTAACTCAAGGTTATTAGTATCCCGATCCTTATCTTAGAATCTCATGATACTATAATCCTACCAAGTCGAAAAGATACCAATTCCATATATCCTAATTTTTTTGGTATCCCGATCGATCCTACATGAAGGTTTCAAACGATCCTATATAAGATTTCATAGTATCACGATCCTACAGTACTATACAATATTTGATGTAATTAACTTCCTAAATGATTTAGCTGTGTTAAAATTCTATTTAACGTCAAGATAAGTTGAAAAATGCCAAGAATTGCACTTAAATGTAGAAAAAGTAAAATTAATCAAAGTCAATAATATAGACTTAAATGTTTACAGCATATTTCAAGTATCATATAAAATATATAATTCATAAAATCCGATATGATTCCCATCCTCCGATCTGATATTGTCAGACAGAAAATCCCAAATAGGATCCTGATTCCGACAACCTTGGTCTAGCATGGCACCGGCTACAGGGCTTTAGAACAGTTAGCTGTACTGTAGGGGGAACTTTATCCTCAATGTATGCTCTAATAGCTGTGACCGTTCTACGGGCTTCCCTGAGAATAGAGTCTCTCATGGGGATGCATGTTGTATCTTTTTTTCCAAGACACCTAAAACCATAGAGCGTGTCCAGTGTCAGACACTCAAGTGAAACTGCGTTGCTGAGAATATAACATGCTAGCTCAACCAAGCCCTTGGCAGAGCTAAACCCTGTGATGGTCACACTCTTGAGGCAGCAGTGCTGGTGTTCAGGCATCTGCCTCAAATGTGAGGAACCTCCAACAACCGATTCATGCTTCATAAGTTGCTGAGTCACCTGAAAGATCAATAAAAAGGAAAGTGAATGAGTAAGAATGACCTTTGCAAGATGGGATTGGATGGAATGGAATGAACAGCATAGGCCTTACATTCAAGATTAATGTCTCCAAGCAAGGAGATGCATCAAGGAAAGATACCAAAGAAAAATAATCATAGGACGAGGAAAAGCTCAATGCTGATGATATGTCAATGGACAGGTGCTTGAGGTAGAAGAATTTGCTAGACAGCATTGGTGTACTGACCACCTGCACACAATAAATGCGTGATGTCTCAGGTAAGGTTAATTATGCACAAGGTATGGTTTGACCACAACACCTTAAGTTTGAGAGTACATATACCTCCTCCCCTGAATTTAGGACTAGAGTCTCAAGATTTGGCATAACGCATGGAAGCTCAGCACGTGCATAACAGACAACGTTTTTACGGTGCATGGTTAGATTCTTCATGTGCAAGGTTTCTCCAAGCAAGACTTTTGAAATTTTACCGGTAAGGAAAAAGCTGGAGAGATTTGGAGCTTTGCTCTCTATAACCTGCAGCCTCCAACACCCAACGATCTTCAGGTAGCCGAGTTGCCGTAGCACGCATGGTATCTTCAGGCAAACTATCTCCCTGCAATCAAAGAGTTCCAGTTGCTCCAAAGCAAGAGCGTTGGAAAGAAAAGACTCCAATTCATCCCCAGTAATGCGCACAGTACAGAGACATAGACTCGTTAGGCTTCTCAAGGGGCCAAGTTCAGCGGTGGGGTGGAAGGTACAGATCCCAAGCTCAAGATGTTGAATGGAGTTTCTAACCCCGTCAGATAAAAATGAGCATGGGACATTGTACTTGCGTCTATATGGCGTAAGGGTAAGTTCTTCAATTCCTGGTGTAACTGCGTCATCAAGCCAGTTGTCGAGATAACGGCAGGAGATATCTTCTAGATTAAGGTCCAATACCTTCAAGCAGCCTGAGTGATTTCTTAGAATGCGGTCTATTTTGTAACTAAAACTCCCTCTATGTGTATGTGTTTCTGAGCTGAGCACATCCCAGTTCAGGGTGAGATTGGGACAACATCTCCAGGAACGTAGAAAGGCACGGGACAGGCAAGCAGCACGAGCAGCATCACGCAGCGGCATTAGGTAATGTATATGGCGCCAAATGTCCTGCATGCACAAGCATGGGTACAAGTTCAACATTGGGAAATGGTTCCTATAACCAGAGAAGAAATAGTAAGACTACATGTTCTACCTAAGTCCCCAGGTAGCTCTGTGCATGATTGCACAAGGTGCGCCATGTTACATAGCTAGGTAGTGCAGTGATAATGTAACCATGGCAGGTAAACTGAGCATTGCATTTAAAAAAAAAAACTAACAATGTTATTTGTGCCTTTACAAGAAAACAGTTAACAATGGCAGGCACTGATTGATTACTACGAAATGTACTCTTTACTTGCATTAGAGCACCGAGAAATCAATGCTATCGGTTTCTTCTCAACTGTGCCAATCAAAAAGCACAAGATGACATTTTGTTGTGCAACGATATGTTATAAATACATCAAGATAGTGGAGAATCCAAGACTCATGATAGACAGTACTTAAAAAATCTATATTATGCTCACTCAAGGAAAGTAGATGTAGATAAGGGCTTATACCCTCATAAAAAGCACTAGCTTCTTAATGTTAAAGTTTAAGATGCAATAGTTTCTTAAGATGAACTGCATCAGTTAAAAAAAAACAAAGCAAAGCTGCTAATTCAGTATTAGTGTAGGGCTGTAGGAAACAATTTGTTTTCTGTTTAGCACAGTTCCAAGAATATGTGTGGTTAGAGCAGTAATTGCGATATTACACTTGTACTATCTATAAGCCTTCCATCATCAAAAGTTTATGCTGCCACATACCTCAGGAAGTTCTGGGATTGAACATCTCATTATTTTGGCAGCTCGAGAATCACCATCTTGTTGACAGAGCAAACCCTTTCTTTTGTTCACTGATGAAGCATCTGCAACCCAAGAATCATGGTTGTAACTATCATGAATTGGACAAATTCATGCAGGAAAGGCAAAAATATCCTCCCAAAATCAATTTTTTAAGGAATCAACCTTGCTTACTCTGTTGTTCATGTGAAAATTTCGTTTCAATGACGACACTACCTAATTGTCTCCAACATCTTTGAACACGCGGCAATGTTTGTTGTTGGACTAATCTCCTCCCGACGTGATTGGGGGGGGGGGGGGGGGGGGGGGGGGGGGGGGGGGGGGGGGGGGGGGGGATTTTGACTTGTAGCCTTGTAGGGGATTCAATCCCCTCTCATCCCCACCAAACCGAATAAGGGGGAAAATCAATTTTAGGATCAATCAAAGATTGCATATACATAAGGTTATAAAACAGATTGGTTGGGGGACCTAACCTATTGAAACACAACACCAAAGTGGCAATCTAAGCTCTGCAGTACAAGTTTTGCTGCCGGCTCACACTATCCTAAAATGAATAGGTTAGTGGACACAACAGTAAAAAAAAAGATGATCTTTTTTTCTCCGGCGAATCGAAGAAACAGTAGTGATGAGGGGCAGGAGATGTAGGGGGCTTACGCTGGCCTCGGATTTGTTTCAGACGACGACGCTGCCGGTCGCGCTGCAGAGTTATGAGCCGCTGTAGCGCCAGTAGTCCCATGGCCGGAGCCGACGACAATTCCTTCCCGAGGGATCCAGCCGAGAAATCAAATCCGGAAGCCGGAAGTGGTTTTTATCTTATATATGATAATATACCTCCCGCTCTCCGTGTTTGGTCCAGTTTAGAACTCAAATTTGGTTGGAATCCAACCAGGCGCCAAAGGAATCGTGCCTGCGCCGCCATCAGTGCGCGGAGCCGACCGGGGACTCCGCTCCGAACGGGGAGATCATCAGAAGATTAGGCTTGTTCGTTTCATCAGTAACAGGGCCCCAGGAATAATTCATAGTCGGAATAATTCAATAATTTGTACTAATTTTGAGAAGCTATAACGGTTTCTCGTGTATTCTGAGAAAACTGAACAGCCCCTGAATGAAAGTAGACCCACCAAATCCGATCTGCAAGTGTGTTGGGTCGTGTTAGGGCTCTGATTTTCCGACCGTGAACCAATCTAACCTGAAAAAACTCGGCTCAAAGTATGAAAACTAAAAAAAACAAGAAATAGTCCAATAATAGTGCGTCGAGCACGTATCAAAGATGACTGGGTCATTTTTCTAAACCCAGCCCGATGTTTGATTAAGTCTAAGTGAAACACATATTGTAACCCTATATAAGAAGGGGAACGAAGATAAGGGCCCGGCCCAAGATGTATCTGTTGTCAATTTGGGATCCATGGGCGAAGAAATTTCATAAGTGGGCCAAACCCAGTCCAACTGCACGAATCAATTTCAAGTTCCAACTCAGGAGCTCTTTAGATCACAGGAATTCTAAAGAGTCACATGTCGGTGTTTTCGGACCACCGATGAGTAAATTTGTATTTATACGTCTGGCTCGGATGGTGTGCTCAGAGGACACAAGGGTTTATACTGGTTCGGGCGGAACGTTCCTACATCCAGTTTGTTGCTGCTCGTGTTACCGACACTTGGTTTGCAGTAGGGGTTATAAACAGGCAAGAGAAGAAAATGATCCCAAGTCTCTGGTGAAAGGAATGAACGGGTGCTGAGAGCTCGATCGCTGCTCAGTCATGTGTTCGTGTCGTGCTCTTGTGTTTTTATCTTATGGTTCGGTCTTGTGCCGATCGGGATCCCCCATCCCCCTGGTAGGGGCGCCCTACTTTCTCTTTTATAGGCGAAGGGAAAGCGTGGGTTATAGCGGAGGAAAAGGAGAAGAACCAGAGGGAGAAGAAGGCTTCCAAGATCAATGGGTCCTTCTTCTCTTTCATGCGGGTCCCACCGACCCTGTAGATGTCAACAGGGACGGATCCACGTCGCGGTCCTGTTCGTCACTGGCGACGTACGCAGGTGTCATCTGTCGGCCATGGCGTCCCACTCCGTCCAGGTGGACGTCGCGGTGAACTGACGCACCTGTCAGCGTTCGTATGAGGGTTAGGCAGAACAGCACCGGCAAGCCCAACGCTGTTCTTGATGTGAATCCCCAGGTATGGCCCGTCATGGCCACGGGTTACATCGAGTCATCCCCGTCTCTTCCCTGGTGTCGGAGTTTTGACCTAGGCCCATACGCTTGGACCTAAAGTGGTTGGCGGCGGTATGGGTCCCCGTTAGACGAGACGGAGCCCGCGACCCTTAGGGGTCAGGCGAGACAGAGCACGCACCCAGGGGTCGGGCGAGACGGAGCCCGTGACCCAGAGGTCGGGCGAGGAGGGGCCCACGACCTAGAGGTCAGGCGAGGCGAGGCCCGTGACCTAGAGGTCGGGTGAGGCGGGGCCCGTGACCCAGAGGTCGGGCGAGGCAGGCCCCCGACCCAGAGGTCGGGCGAGGCGGAGACCACATTCCTGGGGGTCGGTTGGAGCTGTAGTCGTGCTTTTGACTGCTCAAATGAATCATGTTGATGACCATTAGCTCCTCCTCTTTGGGCACCCTAGTATTAGTCCCCGACAGTAGCCCTCGAGCCTACGGAGGAGTAGAATACTCCTTCGGAGGCTTTTCGGAACGGGAGGACTCTGAGGGCTTTGGCCTTCTTTTGTCGCCCACGGCGTGTCCTGGGGACGACGATTCCCTTTTGTTTTAGAAACGTTGTTCTTAGTTTTCGTTCGTACCCCCTCCCTAGGATCAGAGCCATCGTTCTGCGACCGCGCATTCGGTCTCCTTACGAGTCCAACTTTCCTCGAGCCTCCATGCGTAGCGGGGGTCCGGTAGAGGGTCGGCTCGTCTTTGTGATCGTTACCCCATCCGTGGTTTCCACAACCGGAGGGGTTGAGCTAACGTCACTTGCCTCGATGGAACCGCCCAATTTATACAAGATCAAGTACGGCTATCCGCTAACATGTTGACACGCGTATACCTTCACTTATATAAACCTGGTAGTCCATCGAGTGTCACGAAGGACCTTGGTAAATCAACATCACAACCAAGATCATGTGATTAAGCAAATACACATTACATACGCAGAGTTGCAGCGGAAATAATATTATAATTGGGTTCACAAATAATAGTACAAGTTTGGATTTCAAAACTGATTAGTGAAAACAACATAGCTTTCAAATGATTACATTAATATAAGTTCCAAATTCATTGCTAGCATAAGTGACATCCTCTGATAAAAGCATATAAATGAGAAGTAATTATAGAGTCATCGAGCCCACCGGCGGTTAGCCACCATCTTCAGCAGGTCGAGAACTTCACCTGCAACATGGTGGGATAAACCCTGAGTACTCGAATGTACTCAGCTAGACTTACCTGTCATAAACCAAAATAAAATGACACCAAGGATTATGCAAGGCTTTATAAGTGGAGCTAGCATGACAACATTTTACATAAAAAAGCTACTAATTCAGCTATACATTTTATAATTCGATCATCAAGTTAATTATAGCTATTCATCTCTAGATTAGCAACTAACCTATACCAAACATGTGGTATAGCATTTAGTAGCATGACAATAGTAACCATAGCCAGTGTAGTAATTCTATGTTTATCCGAACCATCACATTCCATAATACAATTACTACGATGTTGGAGCTAGCCAAGTTTCTCACTATCCGGGAGAGACGGCGATTCGAATCGATTTCAACCAGCTAGGAATTTATTCCTAACACAAACCCAGACATACCTACGCCAAGGTAGTCTTAGGTCACCTCTGGTACAACTTATGTACACATTTCGCAGGTTCACCCAGCGCCGCACAATCAGGGACGACCAGCTGCCAGGACGATCAGGACTACCCTTCCCTTGGGCTCATGTCTGGCTCCCCGCACATACTTACTACCATCTAGAGTGCACACTTTTATAGAGCGGGGCCTGACCTGAGTTGAGCTACTCAGCTTCGCAGTCAGAACGAGTTATCCGGCCACCTAAGTGAGAGGCATGCGTTCAATCTTGTCAGAAGTTCCAACAACAGTGCGGTCCTTAATCAAGTGGTTCCAATCAACACTTATAACCTAATGCATCAAATATAAAGAACTCAAGTGATATTTATAAAAACGTAGGAGCCTTAGAATGCTCTGGGGCTTGCCTGTGATTCAACAATAGGTTAGTGTTTGTTAGATAACACTCGCTTGGTGAGCATCTCCTGTTCAGGCATGTACTCCAGGGGTCCTTCCATCTTCGGGATAGGTCCACCATACACTGTCTTTGGGTTCGGCTCCAACATCATGGCCTTCACATGGTTTATCTAGCGTACCTAGATGAGATGCAAGATGCAAGTGCATGAATATGAAGAATGGTAATATGAGATGCATCACATAGTAGCATTCAAGGCAAACATAAGATCATGCAAGACATAGGCACCTAGAGTTATTTAACTAAACATCACACAACCTATTATAAAGGGACAATAAGCATATTAGGCATGGAACACAAGTGAACTTAAGTTTAGATATTGTACACATGCATCGATCAAGAACTAACCAACTAGTTTAGCCAAAACAAGAGCAAGCTAAAGCAATCATCTATCACATGTATAGAAATCTAGACAGTAGCACAACAGTCACTTGTTTTAACCATAACTAGTGATCCAGACATCCAAAGAAGATGATCATAGACTTTCTAGAAAGTTTATTAAATTATCTAAAACACGTTTATTAACATCACAAGGTGATTCCACCATTAACAAGGTCAATCAAGCACAATTGAGCACCTCTGTCCAAACTCGGACATATTCTGCCATGCAACTTCACAAATTTATAACTGGAGCTCTACAACACCAAAAGGGGTGATCTAGGATAATTTGGAAAGCTTAACTAAAGCACTATAACTCTTGTATTACCACCAAGACATGATTCAAAGCTTAGCTAAGTCAAACAACACAATCATTCAGATCTGTACAGAGAGCATGCAAACCTAACAGTGAACTTGTAAAATCTATATATCCTAAATTATAAGGCCTATGGTCATGAAAATTTATAACAAGCTATAATATGAAATTATCTACAACTTTGGTATTCACTACAACCACAGAAAACATCATTTCCACCATGAAAATACTTGCACCGCAAAACTGCACATGCAGCCCAATAGCAGTGGTACAGAAAAATGATAGGAACTTCAGAGAAGCATAACTGGAGTTGTAGACCTCCAACAAATATGAATCATAACTTTTTGAAAATCTTATGAAGTTAACTAAAACTTTCTTATTATCATCTTAAGATGATTCTATAGTTAACAAGGTCAATTAATCCAATAAATACATCTCTGTCCAAAACATGGACAGAATCTGACATGCCACTTTAAATAGCTATAACTGGAGCTCTACATGTCCAATAAATGTGGTTCTAGACTTTTTAGAAATCTTATCAAATTATAAACAACTTTGTTATAAACACCTAGAGTTATTTCTACTATTAAAAATGTCCCACAGTACCAACAAGGCGACCCTATCTGGGTTTGGGCAAAAACAGTCACAGAAATTTAAACAACTATAACTAAAAATCTATTTAACCAAAAATCATGATATTTAGCTTTTTGAAAAGCTTAATAAAAGTAATACAACTCATGTACTGTCATAAAGTCATGATTCATAACTTAACTGAGCCAATTAATTCAAACATGCAGGCCTATTCAGAATAGGAGCAAAGCAACACATGTTATTTGTTATTTTTATAGCTCTTAAACTATCAAGACTAAAATCCTCAAATTTTCACCAGACATCAACCATCACATGAGTAGCACTCTATAAAAATTTTACATTTATTTGAGCACAACAACTATAGTTATGAAAAGGACAAGACACAACTAGTATTAAAAACCTAACTGCATGAATCTATTTTTACAGCAAAATATTTAAACTAAAATATGCCATATTATACATCTAATGCATAGATAATTTCATAAGGATTCCAAAAAGTCCACATTTGTTATTTTACAATTTTTCTACCATTTCTACAATTTTCCAAAGTCCAGCTGATTATATGCATATAATGAAAAAGAAAAGGAAAACACTTTTGCACTGGGGCCCCTGCAAAAAACACAAATTAAACTCTAGCGAAGAGGTCATCAAGAGCACTATTCATATGTGTCTATGGTTTGTAGATCGACCCTTCCCATATGTTGAATTTCTGCGCGAAGTCCCTGGCGTCGTTCAGAACAGAGGAGGTGGCCGGGAACGGTGACTCCGGCCAGTGGGGCTATTCCCCGACGGGGAGCGACGGTGTCACGGCCAAAGAAGGCCTATGCGAACCCATAGAGGGGCACTTCCCAGATGGAGAGAGCCCGTAGGAGGCCAGCCACAGAAGCCGATGGCTCAAGCCCGCCCGAACTAGCGGCGACGACGCTCCGGTGGCCTGAAGAGACGGTGGAACGGCAAGGGCGCTCGTACAGTCCCACGTGAATCTGATGGGGAGCTCGGTGCAGGCATAGGAGGGCTATAGGAGAGGGAGCCACAACAGCATGGGAGCTCGGCGGCGGCGGCCTTGGTGGCCGCGCTCTGGCACGCACGTGTGCACGACACCGAGAGCGAGAGAGCGCAGGGGAGTGGGGGTGAGTGAGGGAGGTCGAGAGAGAGCTTTGGTGTCCGCATTTGGAGGCACAGGGAGTAGGGCGGCGCGTGGCAATGGAAGTGGACGCGCTGTGGTGCATGGCGGCCACGTGGCACTCTACCGAATAGGTGGCGTGCGCGAATGAGGCCGAATTTGGGTCCTGTTATTGGCATATTCTAGTTGGATTCAGACCTTGGCACCTATAGAAAAGTTGGTCTCCTCTGAATGCTCTTCGACTTGTATTAAGGGATCAAGACCATTAGAGCTATGGATTAGTAGGTAATTAAGCTCTAAAGTGATAGTGTCAACGTATTGACAGCGACAAATAAAAATCCAAATTGATGGTCCAAACGAAGTCAAACGAGTGCCATATTTTTACATGCTCATCTCCATTGTGTACACTCCAACTTTTATTTTGGTACCAAATTAAGTTTCTTAACAAAATTTGCAGAACGCGGAATGCCAATGTCGATGTTAGTTAAGTGACAAAGTAAACTTTTGATGTTTTTAAAACTATTATTGAAGATCCAAATGAACTCCAAAATTGATGAGACTTGATCTTTTGTTTTCACCATGAAAAGTACTTCAACTCATCTTAAGGAATCCAATTGAGCTACCACATGAATTTGGAAGATAAAAATTCACAAATATGTCAACTTGTCGTTGTCAATCGGGGACTATTTTTCTAAGATCCTAAGACAGAAGCTGATCCAATCTTCAAACCTCAGTTTGACTTAGTTCCAAGTTGATTTGGCTCTTGGTATAAAAACAAAGTTTGGTCTACTCCACTCAAACTTCAAATTTTATTTAAGGTGCAACTTCATGCAAGCACTATAAGCCACTGTTCAAACCAAGTCAAAGTAGCATCACAGTAAAGCTTAAATTAGGGTTTTTGACCAATTGAGGCATTTTCTTGACTTCTGCTCAACACGAACCCTTCATGACTTTTGTTGTAGAGTTAAATTAGAGTCATTTGAGCAAGGTAGCAAGGTTTGGTTGACTATTTATAATTCCATTTCACTTAATAAAGCAATCTAAGAAAGATTATAACTTATCATTTTCATGTGACTTCTTGATTCCAAACTTTATGAAACTTTTCCACTGGTCTAGATAGCATGCATGTTGATGTAATGTACATGGAATGAGCATGTTTAACCTTACTCTTACATAATCTTAATAAGGGTCCACATGTAAATAAGGGTGTGTTGGCCAAGTTTAAGTTGGTGCTCACTCTTGTAGATTTGATCTTCACACCTTCATCACCACTTAACATGTCATGTTTGAGTTTAAACCCATTGCTTAACTGGTGACAAACACCTAGGGTGTTACAGTTAGGATCGAACGAGAAGGTTGAGATGACCCTTAGTCCGCTTCTGAGTGTGTCAGCCAAAGCCTGCTAGGGCTCATCTACTGTTTTCTCCCTTGGCTCTGTTCGACACGAGGCGGCCTCGAGCCCTTCGTGGGCCGGCCTTCGAACCACGGTCGGTTGCCATTTTTGTGATCGTCACCCCATCCGCGGTTTTCGCAACCGGAGGCGTTGAGGTAACGTCACTTTGCCTCGATGGCTCGAGTGTCGCGCTCGGTGAGCTCGCTAACGGGCATGTCCGAGTGGAATCCGGGTTTGTCGTTTGTAACAAGGTCGGCATAGCCCTCATGTGGGATTCCACTGCTCCTTAACCCGCCTCCCGGCAAATGCCTGAGTCATTTCGAAGACTGACTCAGGTGGCCTGCTGGCCTCTCTTCGATGGAGATTCTATGGGCATGGCTTGAGGTTAGGATCGAACGAGAAGGTCGAGATGACCCTCTCCGCTTCTGAGCGGGTGGGCAAAGGCCACTGGCGCTCATCTATGTTTTCTCCCCTAGCTCTATTCTATGCGAGACGGCCTTGAGCCCTTCATGGGTCAGCCTTCGAACCCCAGTCGGTTGTCGTTTTTGTTGAATGAGACGACTACGGCTTCGTGATGCGACATGAAGCATTGTGATGCAATAATTGCATATGCGATGCTTGGATGTATGAGAATGAATGAATGAATGTTTATGCACTAGTAAGGTAAAATCGGGGTTGGTAAAGTTACCTCGATGGCTCGAGTGATGAGTTTAGGGAGCTCTTATCGGATATGTCCATGTGGAATCCGGATCCGTCGTTCATGACAGGGTTGACATAACCTATATGGGGCATCCTACTGCTCCTTATCCGTCTCTCGGCAGCGGCTCGAGCTATCTGATCAACTTGGGTGACCTGCTGGCATAGGACTTACCTCGATGGCTCGAGTGATGAGTTCGGGGAGCTATTATCGGATATGTTCGAGTGGAATCCATATCCGTCATTCATGATGGGGTTGGCATAACCCGCATGGGGCATCCTACTGCTCCTTACCTGTCTCTCGGCAGCGGCCCGAGCCATCCGATCAACTTGGGTGACCCGCTGGCATAGGACTTACCTACAGAGATAGAGGATGATATCATCCCAAGAAATTAGTTAGGCAGATAAGCCAGGCGGCGAACTCGTAGAAAAGCTCTTAAATTTCGTCATGGCCAAACAAATTTTTAGCCCTTGTCCCCTTTTATATAAAAAGGTTAATGCGTTTCGACCCTTTCCATCGTTAAGGCTATAAAGCTCAGGGTGCGGGTGAACAAACTCTGATCACGCTGGTGAGCAAAAGCGTCATAGCCGCTAGGACGTAGGTTTCTTGCAGTCCGACCAGTTTTACTCAGCGTTCGTTTTTGTGACCCTTGCTTCTAGATCTTAACGTGAGAGAGGGTCGGGCACAACATCAGGTGGATATACTCTTAAATGTGTACCAACTCTTTAAGTAGTTAAGGCTAAAAAGCTTAGGGTGCAAAAAAAACTCTATCATGTTGGTGAGCAAAAACATTGTAGCCACTGGGGCATAGGTTTCTTGTAGTCAGACCAGTTTTACTCAGTGTTTGTTTCCGCAACCTTCGCTTCTAGGTCTTAATGTGTGAAAGAGTCGGGCATGGAGAATGTCTACCGGATAGATATGCTCTTATCAGCCCCTGAGTGAGGCCCAACCCCCTACCGCTGCTGGGGTTGGGTGTCACTAAAGATCGAGGAGTTGATTGCAAAACTGATAAGAGAAAGCGTGCATAAATTAAGAGTAAACGTGACGTAGATGTTCGATGTTCTAGGCGTTGATGAAGACTTCGTCGTCGATGGTCCTGAGCTTGTAGGTGCCTGGTCGAAGCACCTCCATGATGACATACGGTCCCTCCCATGGCAGAGAGAGCTTGTGGCAGTTCTTATTGCTCTAGATGAGGCGGAGCACCAGGTCCCCGATGTTGAAGGCCCGACCCCACACTCGACGGCTGTGGTACCTATGCAATGCTTGCTGGTACTTGGCCGAGCAGAGGAGGGCAACATCACGTGCTTCATCTAGCTGGTCCATGGCATCCTCGAGGGACACCTCAGCTCCCTGTTCGTCGTACGCCCTGACCCTTGGCGCTCCATAATTGAGGTTGGTCGGGAGGATAGCCTTGGAACCGTAGACCATGAAGAATGGTGTGTAGCCAGTGGCCCAGCTGGGGGTTGTCCTCAGGCTCTAGAGCACCACGGGAACTGCCTCATGAGGACATAGTCCTTATATAGGTGCTCGATGGGGAAAGCATGGTTCGGGCATGGCCCTTCGAGCAGCTTCTCAAAGTGGTTTAGGGTACCCTTGGTGGGCTTCCGACCCCCCTTGCGGTCGGCGGCGGCCACGAGTGAGCCCTCATGCTGCTGCTTGTTGTTCTTCTTGCTAGGACAGTTGGAGGTGCCTTCGCCAGCATCCTCAGTCCCGCTTAGCCTTGCCTTTGAGGTGGTCAAAAATTGCCCCGACCGCCTCCTCACCTGAGGCATGGCTGGTGGCGATGTCAAGGAGCTCTTTGGTGTTTCACGGGCCCTTACATCCTAGCTTGTGAACTAGGGACTCGCAGGTGGTTCTAGACAGGAAAGCTCCTATGACGTTGGCGTCGGCGATGTTGGGCAGCTCGTTGCATTGCTAGGAGAAGCGCTAGATGTACCCACGAAGAGTCTTCCTCGGACTTCTGTCCGTAGTTTTTGAGATCCCATGGGTTCCTAGGACACGCTTATGTGCCCTATAAGTTTTCCACAAAGATCTCTTTTAGGTCCGCCCAACTTTGGATTTGGTTGGGTGGAAGGTGTTCTAACCACGTTCGCACCGAATCGGCCAGGAACAATAGAAAGATTGCGGATAATGAAATCATCATTATCCATTCCATCGGCTTGGCAAGCAAGCCGATAATCCTCGAGTCACAGTCCAAGGGTTCGTTTCCCCAGAGTATTTTGGGATGTTGGTCGGGGGTCGGTACCATTGTGGGAAGATAGCGTTGAGGATGTGGTGGCCAAAGGCCTGAGGTCTCGACCGGTCAGGGCTCGGGCTTCGGTCCTCGCCTGTTGTCGTAGCGTCTGCTATGACGAGGGTGGTAGCCACGACTAGCCTCCTCCCTCGCATCGCCATGACTACGCCTATAGGCATCCACGGTGCCACACGTGTCACGGTGGAGGCCGAGACGCTTATGCACCGAGATCGCGGTGCGCGGCCTATCGCCTTGCTGTGCCTGGTGGAGTGACATGTCCTTGTTGGGTCATTCAAAGGGCATGTGCTGGCTAGCGTTGAGCTTGCGTCGTCGAGACAGTGAGCTCTTGGCTTGTTGCGCCACTGCATGCTCGAGTAGCGCACAAATCTCGCAATGGGCCCGACGATCCTTGAGCATCATGGCCCCAGAAGCCCTCGGAGCAAGGCCACCGTACCAGCGATGTTCTAGTTTGCCCAGGTGAAGTGTGGGAGGGCTTCATCATCCTCGATGATCCTCCGGTTCACGTCGTGGGCCACAACGTGCGCACGCCTATGAAAGCTCTAGTTTGGTTTTGGTGAATTGATGAACCCTAAGTGCTAACCTAGTTTATCAAAGTGATCATGAGATAGGTAGCACATTCCAAGTGGTGAAGCAAATGAAGATCATGGCATGATGATGGTGATGCCATGGTGATGATCAAGTGCTTAGACTTGAAAAGAAGAAAGAGAAAAACAAAAGGCTCAAGGCAAAGGTATAAGTGGTAGGAGCCATTTTGTTTCGGTGATCAAGACACTTAGCCAGTGTGATCACATTTAGGTTCGATAGTTCATACTATTAAAAGGGGTGAAACTCGTATCGAAATACAGGTTATCAAAGTGCCACTAGATGCTCTAAGTCATTGCATATGCATTTAGGATCTAGTGGAGTGCTAACACCCTTGGAAATGTTTGTGAAAATTGCTAACACACATGCACAAAGGTGATACACATTGTGTTTAGCACTTGGGAGCAAGGGTTCGAAACTTCATCGGCTGGAGTGTTCGCCCAGTAGAGTGCAGGATAAGTCCGACTGGTGCCACCGGTGCCCCGTATAGAAAAGACAGGGTTTCACAGAGTGCACTGGACGCTGGTCACGCAGTGATCGGACGCTGGGTCCTACGTCCGGTCAGTGGCGCGCAGTGAAGGCCACCCTCGGTCTCTTGATCCGGACACAAGCGATCGGAACTCTAGGCTAAACACTGTTCAACGTCCTGGTCCTACTGATGTGGCAGCGCACAGAGAAGACCTGTGAGTGATCCGGACGCTGGGCGAGTTCGGTCGGGCTTGACCGGACGCGTCCGGTCGCGAATTTCCACCTCTAGAACCTTACTAGAAGTGACCGGACGCTGGGGTCCTGTGTCTAGTCATGATCTAACTAACATGTCTGGTCAGTGACTACAACCTTACTGGAAGTGACCGAACGTTGGGGTCTTGTGTCCGGTCCTACACTGTAGAGCGTCCGGTCACAACTTAAATGTGCTGATGACCATTGAGATCGAACGATTAGCATTTGAAGTAGGGGTCACGTGGCGTGCATCGTGCGACCAGACGCTGGGGTCCTATGTCTGGTCGATCTGACCGGACACATCCGGTCACCCCGAGCAGTGCCCAATAAAGGGGTACAACGGCTCTATTTCGTGGGAGCTTCTATTTAAGCCCCATTGCCGACTCTAGCTCACTCACTTGGCTATTTGCATTGACATAGCAACCTTGTGAGCTTAGCCAAAGCCCTCCCACTCATCTCCATCATTGATTTATCATCTTTGTGAGTTTGGGAGAGAATCCAAGTGCATTGCTTGAGTGTTTGCATCTAGAGGCACTTGGTGTTCGTGTTTCGCTGCAGGATTCGCTTGTTACTCTTGGTGGTTGCCGCCACCTAGACAGCTTGGAGCAGCGAGGATCATTGAGCGGAGGTTATGCGGCACCCTTATTGAGGGTTTGGCGTGTGATGCCAATTAGTGCGTGAACCTCCATGTGAGTATATCGCCACAACGAGGACTAGCTTGCTGGCAAGCAAGTGAACCTCGGTAAAAAATCATTGTGTCATCATTTGATTTCGAGGTGATGGTATTCATTGGTATTTATCCTTGTGATTGATTGGTTCATTCCTCGACTCGGCGGTATATCCATCTTGCTCTATCTCTTTATATTACCATAAACTAGTTGTCAAGCTCTTTAGTGTAGCTAGTCGTGAGAGCTTGTTAGTTTGGTTAGTATGGCTCTTTAGTTAGCCTTTGAGAGCACACTAACTTAGTGTAGCAACATAGCCATTGTGTGGATAGAGACTATACAAAATAGAATTGGGTAGGTGGCTTGCAACCCCAAGTATAGTGCTAGCACAAAATTTGCTTCGCCATCTTATTGACTAATCATTTGTTTTAGTGTTGTTGTAGAAAGTTTTAATACGCTATTCATCCCCCTCTAGCCATTAGGACCTTTTAGCCTACTGTCTCCATGGCGCTCGATCTCTCGCTCGAGCTAGAGTCGTGCTTCCTCAATCTCTTGGTGCTGGGCCTTCAGCTGCTCTACCCACAGGCGAGGTGGGGCCCCTACATCCCCCCAACCTCATCGTCGAGGTCGTTCATTGTGGTAGCCTCTCCCTCATGGATGCTTTCGACGTATCCCTCAGGGGTACCTGCTATGAAACATTCACGAGAAGGGTGATGGCTCCCCCTGCTAGAGTCAGAGTCGGAGGGCGACCCCAATTCTCTCGCGAGGAGGTCATGGAAAGATTCTGCGACATATTCGATCATCCCCATGAACTCATCGTTCGCAGGGGATGGAGGCGTGCGTTGTGCCACAAGGTGGCCAACGGTCTCTGCGGCGTTGTGGAGACCGAAAACAGGAGCATTGTCGGGGTGCTTAGGATGAGGTATTCCGAGGAGAGCGGCTCTCCCCCAGCCAGCTACATCATGACGTTGGCAAAGGAGAAGGTGAGGCAGCCTTGGTCCTCCCAGGATGGTCGAGGTCCCAGGAAGACACCGAGCTGGCGCTCTAGCCTCCCATAATCAACGTCGAGGAGCTGGTCGCTCCTAGGGGCATGGGCCTCTAGTGTGTGTAGCTATAGCTCCTCAAGCGCCTTAGCGATCGTGTCGAGGCTGATGGAGTGGGGAGGTTGGACGGCGATAGGAGCCTGTGCCAACTCTCCCTCCATCGTGACGATGAAGTCCATGTTCTTGAAGCACACGTGTGTGCCTAGGGACCCAGCTGATGCCATGCCTAGCCATCTGAGGCCTGATGTGGACATCGAGACGCTGCAAAAAGCCCATACCTAGGTGCGCCAACTGTCGGTGTTTTTGGACCACCGATGAGTAAATTTGTATTTGCGCGTCTGGCTCAGATGGTGTGCTCGGAGGAACACAAGGATTTATACTGGTTTAGGTGGAACATCCCTATGTCTAGTTTGTTGCTGCTCGTGTTACCTGGCACTTGGTTTGCAGTAGGGATTACAAACATGCGAGAGAGGGAAATGATCCCAAGTCTCTAGTGAAAGGAATGAATGGGTGCTGAGAGCTCGATCGCTGCTTAGCCATGTGCTCATGTCGTGCTCTTGTGTTTTTATCTCATGGTTCAGTCTTATGCCAATCGGGATCCCCCATCCCCCTAGTAGGGGCGCTCTGCTTTCCCTTTTATAGGCGAAGGGAAAGCATGGGTTACAACGGAGAAAAATGAGAAGAACTAGAGGGAGAAGAAGGTTTCCAGGATCGCCGGGTCCTTCTTCTCCTTTCATGCGGGTCCCGCCGACCCTGTAGATGTCAACAGGGATGGCTCCACGTCGTGGCCCTATTCGTCACTGGCACCATACGCAGGTGTCATCTACCGGCCATGGTGTCCCACTCCGTCCTGGTGGACATCGTGGTGAACTAACGCAGCTGTCAGCGTTCATACGAGGGTTAGGCCGAACAACACCGGCACGCCCGATGTTGTTCTTGATGTGAATCCTCAGGTATGGCCCGTCATGGCCACGGGTTACATCGAGTCATGCCCGTCTCTTCCCTGGTGTTAGAGTTTTGATCTAGGCCCATACGCTTGGACCTAGAGTGGTTGGCGATGGTATGGATCCCAACGGACGAGACGGAGCACGCACCCAGGGGTTGGGCGAGACGGAGCATGAACTCGAGGGATCGGGCGAGACGGAGCCCGCCCCCAGAGGTCGGGTGAGGCAGAGCCTGTGCTCCCGGGGTCGATTGGAGCTGTAGTCGCGCTTTTGACTGCTCGGATGAATCATGTTGATGACCATTAGCTCCTCCTCTTCGGGTACCCTAGTTTTGGTCCCTTGACATCACCATTCCTATATTTTCACTCCTATAGCAGCGTTTGGAATGAAGATTATCCACATGCTTTCGAAAGAAATGTTTATTGTGCATGTACGTTTGGTGGAAAATGAACATCCAGCCCTATTGATTTTCTTTCCTTCACGAAGTCCAATACAATATAATAGCATGTGTATGTTGGCATGCAAGCTAGCCAAAACCTTATACAAAAGTCTAAGGCCTCCTTTTGGTTCACATGAATTTCATTGGAAAAATGGGGGATTGCCTTTCCTTTAGGATTCCACACTGTAGCACCCTTTGGCTCATAGGATGCGTCCGATGCCATGGAATCTGCTACAAAGTTAATGTGACTAGGATAGGATTTGTTAACCTGAGGACTGGCCTTTTTCCTAGGGATTAGACCAAGTCAGAAAAGGGATTGTGCTTTCACAGTGCATCAATAAGAAGGAATAACTTGTTCACGGTAAAGAACTTAGGCTATTGGGATCGACCCTAAACCAAACGAATTTGAAGCATTTATTTGAACAACACCAAATCATTTTACCATAGGAAATGTAATTCCTTCATAGCTCATTCCATAGGAAAAGTACATGAAAAAAAATCCACTCTAACTTCTTTGTTTGTCTGGCTTGCGTAGGAACGAGGCATATCAACAGCTAAATCACAGGTATCACCAAGAAATAAAGAGCTAGGGGACAAATATCACATCACATCATGGGAGATTATACATTCCTATTCCTATGAATTTCCTATAGCCATCAAACACCTACCTAAATAGTTTTCCTATGTTTTTGATCCTATGTTTTGTAATTGTATTCACGTGAAGTTCCTATGTTTTTTCCTATCCCTATGTGTTTGCAATCCTTAATTTCAAAGGGGGCCTAATCATATACGTCAATATCAGGTTTGAGCATGTCTTTCATTCGTGCGTTCCAAATGCTAATGTTTTAAAAATTCTTGTGTTTTTTATGGCTCTGTTTTAACACTACATTCCTATCTCTTTTATATGCTTTGTTTGATTGCTCTGTTTGTATTCCTACGTTCCGAATTTTTTTTAGAGTTCAAGGGCAAAAACGCCCCGGCCTTTCATCATTAACAAAAGACCAAAGTTCATAGCGCAGTTAGCTCAAAGAGCTCATCAAACTCCAACTGCCAGACAGTGAACACTCACCCCGCCATTACCAGGCAAACAACCAAAACAGAAGACAGAGTACAAAGCAACCTCCAGAAGCAGGCACTTAGACCAACACTAAAGAACTACACCCTATTACATCTTCTAAAAAGTTCCAGCTCCTTCGTCAGGTAAAACCCGGTAGGACCAGCATCCTTGAACACTTTCCAGGTAACTGATCACCTTCATCAACGGCCACCGATGTCATGCTTCTGAAGTACTTGGCATTGTGTTTCTGGTGAACTCGGGAAGCCAGTAAGTCATCTTTGCAGCAGTCTTCAAGTCCTCCAGGAAACCATCCAGCCACTTCTTTTTGTTCACCAGGCACAGAACTATCCAGTTCTATAGCAGCCCCAAGATCTTGTAGAACAATACCTCCATACTTTTCCACCCAGTCCTCTGAAAACAAAGCTCATTCCTGAGTTTCCAAATCGACCACAACACAGCAGAAGTTATCATGTTAATAACACTATACTTTTTTTCACTCAACCACAATTGTCCTACACTAACTATGTCTCCACCTACTTGTATTCCTAACAACTCAGCAACAACTGACCAGCATCTCCTAGCAACCACACAACCAAAAAATAAATGCAGGCAGCTTTCATTCTCCACACAGAAAAGACAAGAAGCATCATCTACTTTTCTATGTTTGGCTAAATTATCCCTAGTTAAAATTCTGTTATTAATCAACAGCCATAAAAACATATGAACTCTAGGAGGAACTTTAATCCCCTAAACAGCCGAAACATGCCCTTGCTTAATCCCTCTAAAATTAATAACTTTGTACAAAGATTGAGAAGAGTAAGATCCTTTAGAAGAAAACTTCCAGATCATCTCATCTTCCTCCTCCGAAAGATTAACTGTTGAAACTAGTTCAACTACTTCTAACCATAACTGATAAAGAACATCATTTATAGTTCTCCTAAAGGTACATTTCAACTGAAAACCATCCCATAATTCTGCAACAGTCTTCCCATGTTCATTGATGATCCGTTAAAGAGGCCAAAACTGTATGGCCAGACTAGACGATCCTAACCAAGTATCTTCCCAAAACCTAACCTTCCTCCCATTCCCAACTTTCCATAGAAAACCCATCTTAGCAGCCTACGCTGCCCACATAAAACCCTTAAAAAAAACTAGAGGCAGAAGAAGATCTAGTAAGCAGAACATGAGGATTCAAAGTATCATACTTGAAGTCTATTAACTCTTTCCAGAGTTTATCTCTATCTACATTATATCTCTTAAGCCACGAAGCCAAAAGACACAGATTTAGATCTCTCAGATTAGGGATCCCAAGACCTCCAAAATCTTTATGCATAGAAACTAACTCCCAGTTGGCTAAATGATATCTATGGTTATTCTCACAATCATCCCAAAGAAAATTAGCCATATGGGTATTTAACATTTTAATGGTCCATTTAGGGATCTTGATAAAAGACAGAAGATAAACAGGTATACTAGAAAGATAGGATTTGATTAAAACTACCCTAGCAGCCAGGGACATCAGTTTTCCTCTCCATCCTGCAATTTTATTCATCATTTTATCCACTAGAGGCTGTATGTCATCTCTGGTCAGAACATCAAAATGTAGCAGAATACCTAAGTACTTAAAAGGGAAATTACCAACAGGGCAGGAGAGAATCTGGGCTAAACTA